>NC_134458.1:8256516-8561270 GCF_047948215.1 Lycorma delicatula
AAAATAACAATAAATGAAATCAGTTTTCAAATAAATAAAAAATCAAATTGGTTACAGCTTCAGTATATATGAAAGCCTTTAGAATCACAAAATAGAGCTTGCAAGAGTCCAAGTAATGACATAATTTCATCAAGAATAAATTTTAATTTCTAAATACGTAAGTAGCATCAATATCAATAAGTACTTAGGAATTAACTAAATTTACCATACGCTACAATATTAAATGTACTAAGATAAGTCATTCATAGCATTTCTCAACGCTATTGCTTTATAATAACTATCTCTAGAAGTTATATTAAAAAACAATTATACAGATTCAAATGTAACAAATGGTATGGTTTTGGTTTTTCTGACCGATTCATTTTTCCTTTTGCTTATATGTGTGTTACTCAAACAATGAAGCTGGTAACTATTATTAATTTTGTGTTGTAGTGAGATTAGATAATGCTGTCCCACTTTGTATTACGGTTTCTTCCCATTGCTCATGCTGCTGTCGTATTCTACACACCTGTATTTCACGGTGCTTAATTATGAACACTTATTTCACTATATTCAAAATTTGGGACTTATCTCCTACCAAGGAGACCAGCTTTTGCAAGATCACAAAATTTTTACAATCAGTAGATAGTGCGGCAACAGACATAATACGAAGTTATATTTCTGCGATCATATGCAATGGTAATGTGATGTAATTGCTGTACTGTTAATATTTATGTTGGTAATAGTCTGGGAAATTCATGGTTTCCTTACTACAGAATTATACCATTCATTTGTTGTTGGGCCTATGAATTAACATCTAACACGTGCCAGCAGCAGCTCAATATGAGCTGCTGCTGGCACCATGAGTCAACTAGAAGAGTTATATGAGGGAGATGTGTGACAGATTTGAAGCAACATCACGGCAGGGTAATAGTTGAGATTTACTAGTTTGTTTTTCCAATGTAAGGCAAATATCGAGTGTTGCTGCAGAAATAGGTATTCAGAGGTTTCCACCAAGAAACTGAGAACTTCCTGATTCCTGTGGTTGATCGTAAATCTGATAGTTGTTCACTGCAACTATGTGTCACTTTGAGCCTGGGTCCATTAACTGTTCAGATAGCTACAGGCTACAATACCATGGACATACTTGTAGAGATAGCAGTTTTTGAACATTTTAAAATAAACATCGGTATAATTTTAATACCGTGATTTGTGAAATGACAGATAAAAGGCAGCACGATACTGTGCAGCAGCATCTGGACAGCTATTCTATTGAATTTATGTTGCAGTCTGAGTATAAGGAAGAGGAGTATGAGGAAAAGGATTCATTGCTAATATCCATTGTACTGTAAGTATGTTTCTGTTTATGCTGTTAAATGTAATTAAGTTATATGTAAGTAACATGAGGCAACCTTTTATAAAAAAAGAAGAAAAATGTTAATCCAGCTGGCAATCTGGCTTGACAGAAATATGGGTGAATAAATTAAAAATTGGTACCATTAACGGAACAGTACAAAGAAGAAAAATATCCCTAAATTTTTTTTAATTAAATGTCAAAAAAGTACATATACATAAAATTCATGTTACTTTATCAAATTCTTTCATGTACCTCAATTACATTATCACTATTTGTTATAAACAGTACAAACATCATTATAAACTAATTCCTTACTATACTAATTTAAAAAATCTATTCCTTATGATCTATCTGTGAATTCATTAAATCTGTATTTATTTTTTAATTACTAACTCTAATAATACTAAATTAGTATTATTTACTTAGAAAAATGTTATTTTTGTATTTATATTTTTAAATATAATTTAATAATATTTTATTTTTCATTTTTTCCTTTAGTCACAGAATTGTCCCATGGTGTTCATTAACTATTTTCTATATTTATTTGTTTTATGGATTATATTTGACCAAGTTAAATGAATTCATTATTTTAGGTTATATTATTTAAGTTTTATAAAAAATGTTGTGCTACGTTCCTGTTGTGGGACCATGGGGACGATAATCTTTACTTATTACAACATTGTTACTTACTTTTTCTAGTCTGCACTAGTTATTTTTTGGCTGTGACTAGCTGTATCTTTTATATAAACTGTTCAAAAGCCAGTAAAACAAACTTTTCTTTTTGTAATATGTTTTCAGACGCACAAGCAAGTAACCAAAAATTGACATTAATTTCCTAAAGATAGCAGCACTTGCATAATTTTAAAAGAATTTCAGTAGTCACTGAAATTAAGACAGTTGGTAAGTAATTTTTAAAATAGTAAGCACTTAAAAAGAAAAAGGCTAATTCATTTAAAATCTAGTGTTTGGTAGCAGACCTGAGTATTTGCAAAGTAGAGGTGATGAGAACTATGACCATTCATCAAGTTCAGGTAAGTTAATTTTTATTGTTTTTAACCAAAAATCATATCAACCGAACTTCTATTTCTCAATAAAATAGTAATTACTGTGGCTTTGTTCAACAAGCCTAGTTATACAATCTGAGCTCCATACATATTTTTAAATCATTTTGAAGCTATTCTATACTGTAATTACATTAATAACAAGTTTAAAGAATTACAGTTATGCACTAATTTTAATTATTACAATGGGATTAGTTTTCTGAAATTGCTTATGGTAGCTGAAGAAAGTGAAGAATAAAATATTTTGTATTTTTGAAGCACAAATTAGTACTCTAAATCAAACAAACAATGTCATAATTAGTAGTACTTCTCTATGAAAAAAATACTGCAATGTATTTTGTATCATAATATCCCTGCTTTCTATAACTGTACTGTCTTGTATGAAAATACAATGTATTTGCACTGAAACTATAAACATTCACGAGACTCTTACTCTAACTACTGTATTTGCTTTTACTAATTCTAATCTAATAGGAAGTATAGAAATAGTACATCTTGATAAATCTGTGTATTTTTAGATAATGAAGATGTAAACTAAAGTCAGACAAGATGAAAAGTCTGGTCAAATAGAGAGCTGTAGTCAGATAAAAACCGAGATAATCAAATTCAGGAATTAAGAGAAAGTATATGGCAAAAGCATTAAAATTGAAATGTAAGTGTCACAGAAAAGAAGATAATGTATTCAGATAGCTGTATGAACACATCCATACAAAGTGTACTGTTAAAACTAAAACAAAATCATGAGTTACCAGCTAACCATAGCGGCCAGAAAGAAACTATTACTAATAAGATGAAAGTATCAAAAGGTGGAAGTAAAGTTAACTGGCTTAAAATGAAATGTAAGTTATGTAAAAGGCCATCTTGATGTAATTATGTTTAAAGAACCACTTAAACAAGAAGCGCATTTGAAAAAAAACATTTAAAACAGAGTAGGAAATTAGGTGGACCATTTATATTTCAAATTAACTCCGCAAGACAAGCTAAGTGAATATTGAAGACCTGTAACAGTATAAGAGAAAGTACTAGATTTATTGAAGTTTTTCCACACTGTTCTACTACTAGTACTATCATACGTTTCCCTGCCAAAATGTAAACTTTGTGACTTGTAGATCATCACCTTCAAATTCACATGAAAATTGTGTGAATTTGAGGGTATAAAGAATTAGAAAAAGAAGTATCAAATGTTTTAACTCATTGATTTAACTCTAAATTTATTATTTTTTTAAACTTTTGAATTAGCTGTTTTTTTTAATAACATAATTTATTTGAATTATGACTCAACAATGATTCAATAAATACTGTGGTTAAAAAACAAAAAAAAACATGCATACTATGGAATAATTAATTCTTTTTTAGTTTTTTTAATATAAAATAGTACACTTAACTTTTTTTTCAACTACTAACTCCATTAAAAAGAATTCAATTCATTGGTACATTAAATTTAATATTGTATTACGTTTATATTATGACATCCATCTATTTTTATTATGCTTATGTATTATGTGAATTCTATGTCAATTATATTAACTGCTTGGTTTTCAGTGAATATATCAAGTAAGATAAAGTGTTTTAATACATAATAAAAAACCGATGTGACAGGCATTATTTTTATATAAAATTTTCTTTAATAATAATATAAATAATAAATAAAATATTGTTATTAATGTAATTAGAGAATTTTCTATTATACTTAAAAATTACCTTATATATTTCAAAACACATAATCAGAGACTGTGCGCATAACTATCTATCAAGTGCGCATAACATAAAATACTTACTGAATTTTTACAAAATACATAATTTTATCAAATATTATTATATCTCCAATACTGAAACACCCCATATCACTAGGATCAATACTAATTTTCCAAACAGCCTTAATGTACAGAAACAATTCAACTATAATTAAATCATCATGGTACCTTTAAATCATATTCTTAACAACAGTAGGAGGACTAATAATTAATTATATTCATATATATATCAAGAATTGCATCAAATGAAAAATTTAAACCAAGAACAAAAATTTTTTCAATTTGATTAATATCAATACTAATTACTATTATAATAAATAAACTAGATCCAACCGTAGAAACAATTACTAAATTAAATGAAACAAAAGAAATAATAACCGAATTAACTGAAGAAAAATCAACAAGAAAATTTTTTAGAATATATAAAATAAATATCACACTAACAATGATAATAATCTTAATTATTACAATAATTTCAGTAAACAACATCGTAAGAACATTTGAAGGACCACTAAAAAAAACTTATGTTTACATCCGCACATAAATTAAGACCACTAAAATTCCTTCGTAATTGATCTACCAAGACCGTCAAACATCTCATTATGATGAAATTTTGGGTCACTTCTGGGAATATGCTTAATAATTCAAATTATCTCAGGATTATTTCTAGCAATACATTACTCACCAAGAATTGATAAAGCTTTCAAAAGAATTGTACACATTACATGAGAGGTAAATTACGGATGAATAATTCAAAATATACACGCAAACGAAGCATCATTATTCTTTATTTTAATTTTTATACACACAGGACGAGGCATATACTATGGGTCATTTAATTCCTTACATAGGAGAAATGGTAGTCCAGTGAGTATGGGGAGGATTTGCCGTAGATAACCCCACACTAAATCGATTCTTTACATTTCACTTCATTATACCTTTCATTTTATCAATAATAGTAATATTACACTTAATAGTCCTACACGAACTGGATCTTCTAACCCATTAGGTATAAAAACAACATTAGGTATAGACAAAATTCCATTTCACCCCTATTTCACAACCAAAGATATCTTAGGAATAGTAATAACAATAATAATCTTTATAATAATAATTAATACAAATCCATTTCTCACTATAGATCCAGAAAGTTTCACACCAGCAAATCCACTTAGAACATCCCCCCACATTCAACCTGAATGATACTTTCTTTTCGCATATGCAATCCTGCGATCTATCCCCAGAAAATTAGGAGGGGTAGTAGCCCTAATAATATCAATTATAATTATTATATCAATGCCATTTTCAATAAAAATAAAATTTCAAACAAGATCATTTTACCCAATAAATAAAACAATATTTTAAACTATAGTAAACACATTCATCCTACTCACATGAATCGGGGCCCGACCAGTAGAAGAACCATATATTATTATAGGACAAATCCTAACCACAATTTACTTTTCATTCTTTATTGTCTACCCCATGTCCACGAAGATATGAGATAAAATTTAAGTTAATAAGCTCAAAGCAATGTAACTTGAAATTATAAGAAAGTATAAAATACTATTAACTTTTTATTCACCTTAAAATAATGAAAAACAAAAAAATCCTACAAAAATAAAAACCAAAATATAGTTTAAAGTAACAGGTAGATAACTCCTTCAACACATATATATCAACTTGTCATAACGATATCGAGGAAAGGACCCACGAACCCAAACAAAAAAATAAATAAGAAAAATAACCTTAACAAAAAAAAAATTTATGCAAACACCCCCCAAAAAAACTAAACGAGTAAAAAGTCTCATAAACATCATATTTTTATATTCAGATTAAAAAAATAAAGAAAATCTAAATGATCTATACTCAACATTAAACCCAGAAACTAATTCAGATTCACCCTCAGAAAAATCAAATGGAGAACGATTAGTTTCAGCCAAAATACAAGAAAGAAAAATCATAAATAAAGGAAAAGAAAAAAAAGAAATCAAATATCCAACTGAAAATAACAAAAATAATTTAAATTAAAGGACCCACAATACAAAATAAAACAAAAAATTGTCAAAAAAAAAACAACCTCATAAGAAATTCTCTGAGAAATTCTTCGCATACAACCCAACAAAGAATATACAGAATTGGAAAACCAGCCAGCAATTATAATAAAGTAAACCCCCAAACCAGAACAACAGAAGAAAAAAAGACAATAAGAAAACCCAACAAAATTAAAACTAAAAGGAAATATTAATCAAAAAATTAAAGAAACAGAAAGCCCTAAAATAGGTACAAAAAAATTAATTAAATAATTTCCAAAAACAAGAAAATAAAATTCTCTTCTAAACAACTTTAAAGCATCTCTAAAAGGCTGCAGTAAACCGAATAAGCCAACCTTATTAGGACCCTTACGAAATTGAATATAACCTAACACCCTGCGTTCAAATAAGGTAAAAAAAGCAACACCCAAAAGAATAAAAACAAATAAAAAACAGAACTAAGAATAAACATTTACTAACTGTAAAAATACATTATTAAATTCTAAATTTAAAGCACTTAAATCTGCCAAATTAGTAAATAAATTATTACATTACCAAAAATCCTTTCGTACCAATTAGAATAACTTAAAAGAAGATAGAAACCAACCTGGTTCACGCCGGCTTGAACTCAGATCATGTAAAATTTTAAAGGTCGAACAGACCTAAAACTGTAAAACCTACCCCACAGAAACTTTTAATCCAACATCGAGGTCGCAAACAAATCTATCAATAAGAACTCTCCAGGTTTATAACACTGTTATCCCTAAGGTATCTAAATCTTTTAATCAAAATAAAGGATCAAAACTCCATAAAAAAATTAAAAAAAATAATAAAGATTAAAATTTTATTTATCACCCCAACAAAATTTAACTCATAAAAATTAAAAAAATAAACTAAAAAAAAATTTACAAACAAAATAAAGATCTTTAGGGTCTTACGTCCCTCTTCTAAATTTAAGCTTTTTAACTCAAAAATAAAATCAAATTAAATTTTAAAAATAAAGTATAATTTTCGTCAAACCCTTCATTCCAGACCTCAATTAAAAGACTAATTAGTATGCTACCTTAGCACAGTCAAAATACTGCGGCTATTTAAACCATTGAGCAGGCCAAACCTTAAATAAATCACAAAAGGACATGTTTTTGATAAACAGGCGAAATTATTTTTTGCCTTAATTCATAAATAAAATTTTTAAATCTACTAATTCAATAATAATTAAAAATTAAAAAATTAATTAAAATCCAGTAAAAAAATAAATAAACAAAAAATTAAATTTTAATCTAAATCGAACTTTAAATGATGAAAGATTCTAATCCAACAAGAAAAAGAAAAAAAATTATAAAAAAAAGAGCTTATCCACCTTAATATAAAATTTCAAAATGAAAAAAATAAATAAATAACAAAAAGAAATTCTCAATTAAATCAACTTACCAGATAACGAGATACAAAAAGAAATGAATTTCATATCAAAACAATCCCAAACTTATAAATAATTATTCTACAATAAAATACAGATTAAGATAGATCTTCATTATTCGGGAAAAAAAAAAAATTTAAAAAGTTAATTACCCAGATACAAAAGGTACTAAAAAAAATTATTATTCTAAAATAAAATTTATTAGTCCAATACTGTACAATTAACTAAATTTAAAAAATCAAATAGAAAAAAGAAAGACACAAAAAAAATTAAAAAAAAAAAAACCTATCAGACTCAACTGAATTGAACAGTAAACAAACTTTGTAAATAGAATAACCCAAAATCTGATTCTAGATAAACTTTCCAGTACATCTACTTTGTTAAGACTTATCTCAATTTATGAGAGTGACGGGCGATATGTACATAATTAAGAGCAAAATTCAAAAAATTAATTTAAAAAAATTACTATTAAATCCAAATTTCAAATTTAATCAAATTAAAAAATCAAAAATTAATGTAACCCATAATAACCTTTTTATAACTGCATCTTGACCTAACATAAATCTTTAAAAAGAAAAAGAAAATAAATTTTCATTACACTCAACGACAGAGATATACAAGAAAAAAAAGATACAAAAAATCATGGAATATCACTTAAATTACAGGTTCCTCTAAAAAGATTTAAAAACCGCCAGACCTATTATATTTCAATTATAAAAAATATACTACCTTAGAAAAAAATTACTAATTAAGAATAACTGGGTATCTAATCCTGGTTTAAATTCAAATTTACATCTAAATATTCAAATTTACATTTCACCTAAATACAAAATATTAAAACTAAATTAAGACTAAATTCTAAAAAAAATTAACTTGAACCTGAGGAATAACCACAAATGCTGGCACAAATTTTTTTGGTTCAAAAAATATAACTTAAATTAAAAAACTTTAACACTGAAAATAAAAATTAAACATTAAGGATATTTAACGTAACAAAAATTTACACGCGTAACAAATTTAAAGCCAAATTTTAAAACAAAAATCAATTTTTTTTTTTAAATATTAATGAGGGGACCTTAAAACACATTAATAAATAATCAATAAAACAAAATACACTCAAAAAAGGATATCCTCCCCTTAAGCAACGATAATAACTCCGAAGATTATCCCAATTCAATATAGAAAAACATTAGCTCAAAATAGATGGATATATGCTTAAAACCTAATAATTTAAAGCATCAAAACCACAAGATAAAGCAACCCCTAACATTATCCTAATTTAATACAAAAAAATACAATGGTCCAAAATAGATGGAAATATGCTTAAAAGCTCATAATTTAAAGCATCTAAACCAGAAGATAAAAATATCCCCTAACATTATCCCAATTCAATATAGAAAAACAATAGCTCAAAATAGATGGAAATATGCTTAAAAACTAATAATTTAAAGCATCAAAACCAGAAGATAAAGCTATCCCTAACATTATCCTAATTTAATACAAAAAAAAACAATGGTTCAAAATAGATGGAAATATGCCCAAAAGCTCAAAATTTAAAGCATCAAAACCAAACATAAAGCTACCCCTAACATTATCCTAATTTAATACAAAAAAAAACAATGGTTCAACATAGATGGAAATATGCTTTAAAGCTCATAATTTAAAGCATCAAAACAAGAAGATAAAACTATCCCGTAACATTATCCCAATTCAATATAGAAAAACAATAGCTCAAAACAGATGGAAACATCCTTAAAAACTAATAATTAAAAGCATCAAAACCAGAAGATAAAGCTACCCCTAACATTATCTTGCTTTAATACAAAAAAATACAATGGTTCAAAATAGATAGAAATATGCTTAAAAACTAATAATTTAAAGCATCAAAATCAGAAGATAAAGCTACCCCTAACATTATCCTAATTTAATACAAAAAAATACAATGGTTCAAAATAGATGGAAATATGCCCAAAAGCTAATAATTTAAAGCATCAAAACCAGAAGATAACACTATCCCCTAACATTACCCCAATTCAATATAGAAAAACATTAGCACAAAATACATAGAAGTATGCTTAAAAACTAATAATTTAAAGCATCAAAACCAGAAGATAAAGCTACCCCTAACATTATCCTAATTTAATACGAAAAAATACAATGGTTCAAAATAGATGGAAATATGCCCAAAAGCTAATAATTTAAAGCATCAAAACCAGAAGATAACACTATCCCCTAACATTACCCCAATTCAATATAGAAAAACATTAGCACAAAATACATAGAAGTATGCTTAAAAACTAATAATTTAAAGCATCAAAACCAGAAGATAAAGCTACCCCTAACATTATCCTAATTTAATACAAAAAAATACAATGGTTCAAAATAGATGGAAATATGCTTAAAAGCTCATACTTAAAAGCATCAAAACCAGAAGATAAAGCTATCCCTAACATTATCCTAATTTAATACAAAAAAATACAATGGTTCAAAATAGATGGAAATATGCTTAAAAACTAATAATTTAAAACATCAAAACCAGAAGATAACACTATCCCCTAACATTACCCCAATTCAATATAGAAAAACAATAGCACAAAATACATAGAAATATGCTTAAAAACTAATAATTAAAAGCATCAAAACCAGAAGATAAAGCTACCCCTAACATTATCCTAATTTAATACAAAAAAATACAATGGTTCAAAATAGATGGAAATATGCCCAAAAGCTCATAATTTAAAGCATCAAAACCAGAAGATAACACTATCCCCTAACATTACCCCAATTCAATATAGAAAAACAATAGCACAAAATACATAGAAATATGCTTAAAAGCTCATAATTAAAAGCATCAAAACCAGAAGATAAAGCTATCCCTAACATTATCCTAATTTAATACAAAAAAATACAATGGTTCAAAATAGATGGAAATATGCTTAAAAACTAATAATTTAAAGCATCAAAACCAGAAGATAAAGCTACCCCTAACATTATCCTAATTTAATACAAAAAAATACAATGGTTCAAAATAGATGGAAATATGCCCAAAAGCTCATAATTTAAAGCATCAAAACCAGAAGATAACACTATCCCCTAACATTACCCGAATTCAATATAGAAAAACAATAGCACAAAATACATAGAAATATGCTTAAAAACTAATAGTTTAAAGCATCAAAACCAGAAGATAAAGCTATCCCTAACATTATCCTAATTTAATACAAAAAAATACAATGGTTCAAAATACATGGAAATATGCTTAAAAGCTAATAAATTAAAGCATCAAAACCAAAAGATAAAGCTATCCCTAACATTATCCTAATTTAATACAAAAAAATACAATGGTTCAAAAAAGACGGAAATATGCTTAAAAACTAATAATTTATAGCATCAAAACCAGAAGATAAAGCTACCCCTAACATAATCCTAATTTAATACAAAAAAATACAATGGTTCAAAATAGATGGAAATATGCTTAAAAACTAATAATTTAAAGCATCAAAACCAGAAGATAAAGCTATCCCTAACATTATCCTAATTTAATAGAAAAAAATACAATGGTTCAAAATAGATGGAAATATGCTTAAAAACTCATAATTTAAAGCATCAAAATCAGAAGATAAAGCTATCCCTAACATTATCCTAATTTAATACAAAAAATACAATGGTTCAAAATAGATGGAAATATGCTTAAAAACAAATAATTTAAAGCATCAAAACCAGAAGATAAAGCTATCCCTAACATTATCCTAATTTAATACAAAAAAATACAATGGTTCAAAAAAGATGGAAATATGGTTAAAAACTAATAATTTAAAGCATCAAAACCAGAAGATAAAGCTACCCCTAACATTATCCTAATTTAATACAAAAAAATACAATGGTTCAAAAAAGATGGAAATATGCTTAAAAACTAATAATTTAAAGCATTAAAACCAGAAGATAAAGCTATCCCTAACATTATCCTAATTTAATACAAAAAAATACAATGGTTCAAAATAGATGGAAATATGCTTAAAAACTCATAACTTAAAGCATAAAAACCAGAAGATAAAGCTATCCCTAACATTATCCTAATTTAATACAAAAAAATACAATGGTTCAAAATAGATGGAAATATGCTTAAAAACAAATAATTTAAAGCATCAAAACCAGAAGATAAAGCTATCCCCTAACATTATCCCAATTCAATAAAAAAAAAAAAAATAGCTCAAAATAGATGGAAATATGCTTAAAAACTAATAATTTAAAGCATCAAAACCAGAAGATAAAGCTATCCCTAACATTATCCTAATTTAATACAAAAAAATACAATGGTTCAAAATAGATGGAAATATGCTTAAAAGCTCATAATTTAAAGCATCAAAACCAGAAGATAAAACTATCCCCTAACATTATCCCAATTCAATATAGAAAAACAATAGCTCAAAACAGATGGAAATATGCTAAACAGCTAATAAGTTAAAGCATCAAAACCAGAAGATAAACGTTATCCTAATTTAATACAAAAGAATACAATAGTTTAATATAGATGGAAATATGCTAAAAAGCTCATAATTTAAAGCATCAAAACCATAAGATAAAACTATCCCCTAACATTATCCTAATTCAATATAGAAAAACAATAGCTCAAAATAGATTGAAATATGCTTAAAAACTAATAATTTAAAGCATCAAAACCAGAAGATAACCTACACCTAACATTATCCTAATTTAATAAAACAAAAAAAACAATGGTTCAAAATAGATGGAAATAACCTTAAAAGCTCATAATTTAAAGCATCAAAACCAGAAGATAAAGCTACCCCTAACATTATCCTAATTCAATACAAAAAAAAAAATGGTTCAAAATAGATGGAAATAACCTTAAAAGCTCATAATTTAAGCATCAAAATTAGAAGATAAAGCTGCCCCTAACATTATCCTAATTTAATACAACAAAAAAAACATTGATTCAAAATAGATGGAAATAAGCTTAAAAGCTAGTAATTTAAAGCATCAAAACCAAAAGATAAAGCTACCCCTAACATTATCCTAATTTAATACAACAAAAAAAACAATGGTTCATAATAGATGGAAATAACCTTAAAAGCTGATAATTTAAAGCATCAAAACCAGAAGATAAAGCTATCCCTAACATTATCCTAATTTAATAAGAAAAAATACAATGGTTTAAAATAGATGGAAATATGCTTAAAAGCTCATAATTTAAAGCATCAAAACCACAACATAAAACCATCCCCTAGCATTATCCCAATTCAATATAGAAAAACAATAGCTCAAAACAGATGGAAATATGCTAAAAAGCTAATAATTTAAAGCATCAAAACCAGAGATAAAGCTATCCCGAACATTATCCTAATTTAATACAAAAGAATACAATGGTTCAATATAGATGGAAATATGCTTAAAAGCTCATAATTTAAAGCATCAAAACCAGAGGCAAAGCTATCCCTAACATTATCCTAATTTAATACAAAAGAATACAATGGTTCAATATAGATGGAAATATGCTAAAAAGCTCATAATTTAAAGCATCAAAACCAGAAGATAAAGCTACCCCTAACATTATCCTGATTTAATACAAAAAAAAAAACAATGGTTCAAAATAGATGGAAATAAGCTTAAAAGCTCATAATTTAAAGCATCAAAATCAGACGATAAAGCTATACCTAACATTATTCTAATTTAATACAAAAAAATACAATGGTTCAAAATAGATGGAAATTTGCTTAAAAAGCTCATAATTTAAAGCATCAAAACCAGAAGATAAAGCTATCCGTAACATTATCCTAATTTAATACAAAAAAATACAATGGTTCAAAATAGATGGAAATATGCTTAAAAGTTCATAATTTAAAGCATCAAAACCAGAATATAATGCTACCCCCAACATTATCCTAATTTAATACAAAAAAATACAATGGTTCAAAATAGATGGTAATATACTTAAAAGCTCATAATTTAAAGCATTAAAACCAGCAGATAAAACTATCCTCTAACATTATCCCAATTCAATATAGAAAAACAATAGCTCAAAATAGATGGAAATATGCTTAAAAACTAATAATTTAAAACATCAAAACCAGAAGATAAAGCTACCCCTAACATTATCCTAATTTAATACAAAAAAATATAATGGTTCAAAATTGATGGAAATATGGTTAAAAGCTCATAATTTAAAGCATCAAAACCAGAAGATAAAACTATGCCCTAACATTATCCCAATTTAATATACAAAAACAATGGTTCAAAATAGATGGAAATAACCTTAATAGCTAATAATTTAAAGCATCAAAACCAGAAGATAAAGCTACCCCTAACATTATCCTAATTTAATACAAAAAAATACAATGGTTCAAAAAAGATGGAAATATGCTTAAAAACTAATAATTTAAAGCATAAAAACCAGAAGATAAAGCTATCCCTAACATTATCCTAATTTAATACAAAAAAATACAATGGTTCAAAAAAGATGGAAATATGCTTAAAAACTAATAATTTAAAGCATCAAAACCAGAAGATAAAGCTACCGCTAACATTATCCTAATTTAATACAAAAAAATACAATGGTTCAAAATAGATGGAAATATGCCCAAAAGCTAATAATTTAAAGCATCAAAACCAGAAGATAACACTATCCCCTAACATTACCCCAATTCAATATAGAAAAACATTAGCACAAAATACATAGAAGTATGCTTAAAAACTAATAATTTAAAGCATCAAAACCAGAAGATAAAGCTACCCCTAACATTATCCTAATTTAATACGAAAAAATACAATGGTTCAAAATAGATGGAAATATGCCCAAAAGCTAATAATTTAAAGCATCAAAACCAGAAGATAACACTATCCCCTAACATTACCCCAATTCAATATAGAAAAACATTAGCACAAAATACATAGAAGTATGCTTAAAAACTAATAATTTAAAGCATCAAAACCAGAAGATAAAGCTACCCCTAACATTATCCTAATTTAATACAAAAAAATACAATGGTTCAAAATAGATGGAAATATGCTTAAAAGCTCATACTTAAAAGCATCAAAACCAGAAGATAAAGCTATCCCTAACATTATCCTAATTTAATACAAAAAAATACAATGGTTCAAAATAGATGGAAATATGCTTAAAAACTAATAATTTAAAACATCAAAACCAGAAGATAACACTATCCCCTAACATTACCCCAATTCAATATAGAAAAACAATAGCACAAAAGACATAGAAATATGCTTAAAAACTAATAATTAAAAGCATCAAAACCAGAAGATAAAGCTACCCCTAACATTATCCTAATTTAATACAAAAAAATACAATGGTTCAAAATAGATGGAAATATGCCCAAAAGCTCATAATTTAAAGCATCAAAACCAGAAGATAACACTATCCCCTAACATTACCCCAATTCAATATAGAAAAACAATAGCACAAAATACATAGAAATATGCTTAAAAGCTCATAATTAAAAGCATCAAAACCAGAAGATAAAGCTATCCCTAACATTATCCTAATTTAATACAAAAAAATACAATGGTTCAAAATAGATGGAAATATGCTTAAAAACTAATAATTTAAAGCATCAAAACCAGAAGATAAAGCTACCCCTAACATTATCCTAATTTAATACAAAAAAATACAATGGTTCAAAATAGATGGAAATATGCCCAAAAGCTCATAATTTAAAGCATCAAAACCAGAAGATAACACTATCCCCTAACATTACCCGAATTCAATATAGAAAAACAATAGCACAAAATACATAGAAATATGCTTAAAAACTAATAGTTTAAAGCATCAAAACCAGAAGATAAAGCTATCCCTAACATTATCCTAATTTAATACAAAAAAATACAATGGTTCAAAATACATGGAAATATGCTTAAAAGCTAATAAATTAAAGCATCAAAACCAAAAGATAAAGCTATCCCTAACATTATCCTAATTTAATACAAAAAAATACAATGGTTCAAAAAAGACGGAAATATGCTTAAAAACTAATAATTTATAGCATCAAAACCAGAAGATAAAGCTACCCCTAACATAATCCTAATTTAATACAAAAAAATACAATGGTTCAAAATAGATGGAAATATGCTTAAAAACTAATAATTTAAAGCATCAAAACCAGAAGATAAAGCTATCCCTAACATTATCCTAATTTAATAGAAAAAAATACAATGGTTCAAAATAGATGGAAATATGCTTAAAAACTCATAATTTAAAGCATCAAAATCAGAAGATAAAGCTATCCCTAACATTATCCTAATTTAATACAAAAAATACAATGGTTCAAAATAGATGGAAATATGCTTAAAAACAAATAATTTAAAGCATCAAAACCAGAAGATAAAGCTATCCCTAACATTATCCTAATTTAATACAAAAAAATACAATGGTTCAAAAAAGATGGAAATATGGTTAAAAACTAATAATTTAAAGCATCAAAACCAGAAGATAAAGCTACCCCTAACATTATCCTAATTTAATACAAAAAAATACAATGGTTCAAAAAAGATGGAAATATGCTTAAAAACTAATAATTTAAAGCATTAAAACCAGAAGATAAAGCTATCCCTAACATTATCCTAATTTAATACAAAAAAATACAATGGTTCAAAATAGATGGAAATATGCTTAAAAACTCATAACTTAAAGCATAAAAACCAGAAGATAAAGCTATCCCTAACATTATCCTAATTTAATACAAAAAAATACAATGGTTCAAAATAGATGGAAATATGCTTAAAAACAAATAATTTAAAGCATCAAAACCAGAAGATAAAGCTATCCCCTAACATTATCCCAATTCAATAAAAAAAAAAAAAATAGCTCAAAATAGATGGAAATATGCTTAAAAACTAATAATTTAAAGCATCAAAACCAGAAGATAAAGCTATCCCTAACATTATCCTAATTTAATACAAAAAAATACAATGGTTCAAAATAGATGGAAATATGCTTAAAAGCTCATAATTTAAAGCATCAAAACCAGAAGATAAAACTATCCCCTAACATTATCCCAATTCAATATAGAAAAACAATAGCTCAAAACAGATGGAAATATGCTAAACAGCTAATAAGTTAAAGCATCAAAACCAGAAGATAAACGTTATCCTAATTTAATACAAAAGAATACAATAGTTTAATATAGATGGAAATATGCTAAAAAGCTCATAATTTAAAGCATCAAAACCATAAGATAAAACTATCCCCTAACATTATCCTAATTCAATATAGAAAAACAATAGCTCAAAATAGATTGAAATATGCTTAAAAACTAATAATTTAAAGCATCAAAACCAGAAGATAACCTACACCTAACATTATCCTAATTTAATAAAACAAAAAAAACAATGGTTCAAAATAGATGGAAATAACCTTAAAAGCTCATAATTTAAAGCATCAAAACCAGAAGATAAAGCTACCCCTAACATTATCCTAATTCAATACAAAAAAAAAAATGGTTCAAAATAGATGGAAATAACCTTAAAAGCTCATAATTTAAGCATCAAAATTAGAAGATAAAGTTGCCCCTAACATTATCCTAATTTAATACAACAAAAAAAACATTGATTCAAAATAGATGGAAATAAGCTTAAAAGCTAGTAATTTAAAGCATCAAAACCAAAAGATAAAGCTACCCCTAACATTATCCTAATTTAATACAACAAAAAAAACAATGGTTCATAATAGATGGAAATAACCTTAAAAGCTGATAATTTAAAGCATCAAAACCAGAAGATAAAGCTATCCCTAACATTATCCTAATTTAATAAGAAAAAATACAATGGTTTAAAATAGATGGAAATATGCTTAAAAGCTCATAATTTAAAGCATCAAAACCACAACATAAAACCATCCCCTAGCATTATCCCAATTCAATATAGAAAAACAATAGCTCAAAACAGATGGAAATATGCTAAAAAGCTAATAATTTAAAGCATCAAAACCAGAGATAAAGCTATCCCGAACATTATCCTAATTTAATACAAAAGAATACAATGGTTCAATATAGATGGAAATATGCTTAAAAGCTCATAATTTAAAGCATCAAAACCAGAGGCAAAGCTATCCCTAACATTATCCTAATTTAATACAAAAGAATACAATGGTTCAATATAGATGGAAATATGCTAAAAAGCTCATAATTTAAAGCATCAAAACCAGAAGATAAAGCTACCCCTAACATTATCCTGATTTAATACAAAAAAAAAAACAATGGTTCAAAATAGATGGAAATAAGCTTAAAAGCTCATAATTTAAAGCATCAAAATCAGACGATAAAGCTATACCTAACATTATTCTAATTTAATACAAAAAAATACAATGGTTCAAAATAGATGGAAATTTGCTTAAAAAGCTCATAATTTAAAGCATCAAAACCAGAAGATAAAGCTATCCGTAACATTATCCTAATTTAATACAAAAAAATACAATGGTTCAAAATAGATGGAAATATGCTTAAAAGTTCATAATTTAAAGCATCAAAACCAGAATATAATGCTACCCCCAACATTATCCTAATTTAATACAAAAAAATACAATGGTTCAAAATAGATGGTAATATACTTAAAAGCTCATAATTTAAAGCATTAAAACCAGCAGATAAAACTATCCTCTAACATTATCCCAATTCAATATAGAAAAACAATAGCTCAAAATAGATGGAAATATGCTTAAAAACTAATAATTTAAAACATCAAAACCAGAAGATAAAGCTACCCCTAACATTATCCTAATTTAATACAAAAAAATATAATGGTTCAAAATTGATGGAAATATGGTTAAAAGCTCATAATTTAAAGCATCAAAACCAGAAGATAAAACTATGCCCTAACATTATCCCAATTTAATATACAAAAACAATGGTTCAAAATAGATGGAAATAACCTTAATAGCTAATAATTTAAAGCATCAAAACCAGAAGATAAAGCTACCCCTAACATTATCCTAATTTAATACAAAAAAATACAATGGTTCAAAAAAGATGGAAATATGCTTAAAAACTAATAATTTAAAGCATAAAAACCAGAAGATAAAGCTATCCCTAACATTATCCTAATTTAATACAAAAAAATACAATGGTTCAAAAAAGATGGAAATATGCTTAAAAACTAATAATTTAAAGCATCAAAACCAGAAGATAAAGCTACCGCTAACATAATCCTAATTTAATACAAAAAAATACAATGGTTCAAAATAGATGGAAATATGCTTAATAACTAATAACTTAAAGCATCAAAACCAGAAGATAAAGCTATTCCTAACATTATCCTAATTTAATACAAAAAAATACAATGGTTCAAAATACATTGCATTATGCTTAAAAACAAATAATTTAAAGCATCAAAACCAGAAGATAAAGCTATCAGTAACATTATCCTAATTTAATAGAAAAAAATACAATGGTTCAAAATAGATGGAAATATGCTTAAAAACTAATAATTTAAAACATCAAAACTAGAAGATAAAGCTACCCCTAACATTATCCTAATTTAATACAAAAAAATATAATGGTTCAAAATTGATGGAAATATGGTTAAAAGCTCATAATTTAAAGCATCAAAACCAGAAGATAAAACTATCCCCTAACATTATACCAATTTAATATAGAAAAACAATGGTTCAAAATAGATGGAAATAACCTTAAAAGCTAATAATTTAAAGCATCAAAACCAGAAGATAAAGCTACCCCTAACATTATCGTAATTTAATACAACAAAAAAACAATGGTTCAAAATAAATGGAAATAATTTTAAAAGCTCATAATTTAAAGCATCAAAACCAGAAGATAAAGCTACCCCTAACATTATCCTAATTTAATACAAAAAAATACAATGGTTCAAAAAAGATGGAAATATGCTTAAAAATAATAATTTAAAGCATTAAAACCAGAAGATAAAGCTATCCCTAACATTATCCTAATTTAATACAAAAAGATACAATGGTTCAAAATAGATGGAAATATGCTTAAAAACTAATAATTTAAAGCATCAAAACCAGAAGATAAAGCTATCCCTAACATTATCCTAATTTAATACAAAAAAATACAATGGTTCAAAATACATGGAAGTATGCTTAAAAGCTAATAATTTAAAGCATCAAAACCAAAAGATAAAGCTATCCCTAACATTATCCTAATTTAATACAAAAAAATACAATGGTTCAAAAAAGATGGAAATATGCTTAAAAACTAATAATTTAAAGCATCAAAACCAGAAGCTAAAGCTACCGCTAACATAATCCTAATTTAATACAAAAAAATACAATGGTTCAAAATAGATGGAAATATGCTTAAAAACTAATAACTTAAAGCATCAAAACAAGAAGATAAAGCTATTCCTAACATTATCCTAATTTAATACAAAAAAATACAATGGTTCAAAATACATGGCATTATGCTTAAAAACAAATAATTTAAAGCATCAAAACCAGAAGATAAAGCTATCCCTAACATTATCCTAATTTAATAGAAAAAAATACAATGGTTCAAAATAGATGGAAATATGCTTAAAAACTCATAATTTAAAGCATCAAAACCAGAAGATAAAGCTATCCCTAACATTATCCTAATTTAATACAAAAAAAATACAATGGTTCAAAATAGATGGAAATATGCTTAAAAGATAATAATTTAAAGCATCAGAACCACAAGATAAAGCTACCCCTAACATTATCCTAAATTAATACAAAAAAATACAATGGTTCAAAATAGATGGTAATATGCTTAATAACTAATAATTTAAAGCATCAAAACCAGAAGATAAAGCTATACCTAACATTATCCTAATTTAATACAAAAAAATACAATGGTTCAAAATAGATGGAAATATGCTTAAAAACTCATAATTTATAGCATCAAAACCAGAAGATAAAGCTACCCCTAACATAATCCTAATTTAATACAAAAAAATACAATGGTTCAAAATAGATGGAAATATGCTTAAAATCTAATAATTTAAAGCATCAAAACCAGAAGATAAAGCTATCCCTAACATTATCCTAATTTAATACAAAAAAATACAATGGTTCAAAATACATGGAAATATGCTTAAAAACTCATAATTTAAAGCATCAAAACCAGAAGATAAAGCTATCCCTAACATTATCCTAATTTAATAGAAAAAAATACAATGGTTCAAAATAGATGGAAATATGCTTAAAAACTCATAATTTAAAGCATCAAAATCAGAAGATAAAGCTATCCCTAACATTATCCTAATTTAATACAAAAAATACAATGGTTCAAAATAGATGGAAATATGCTTAAAAACAAATAATTTAAAGCATCAAAACCAGAAGATAAAGCTATCCCTAACATTATCCTAATTTAATACAAAAAAATACAATGGTTCAAAAAAGATGGAAATATGGTTAAAAACTAATAATTTAAAGCATCAAAACCAGAAGATAAAGCTACCCCTAACATTATCCTAATTTAATACAAAAAAATACAATGGTTCAAAAAAGATGGAAATATGCTTAAAAACTAATAATTTAAAGCATTAAAACCAGAAGATAAAGCTATCCCTAACATTATCCTAATTTAATACAAAAAAATACAATGGTTCAAAATAGATGGAAATATGCTTAAAAACTCATAACTTAAAGCATAAAAACCAGAAGATAAAGCTATCCCTAACATTATCCTAATTTAATACAAAAAAATACAATGGTTCAAAATAGATGGAAATATGCTTAAAAACAAATAATTTAAAGCATCAAAACCAGAAGATAAAGCTATCCCCTAACATTATCCCAATTCAATAAAAAAAAAAAAAATAGCTCAAAATAGATGGAAATATGCTTAAAAACTAATAATTTAAAGCATCAAAACCAGAAGATAAAGCTATCCCTAACATTATCCCAATTCAATAAAAAAAAAAAAATAGCTCAAAATAGATGGAAATATGCTTAAAAACTAATAATTTAAAGCATCAAAACCAGAAGATAAAGCTATCCCTAACATTATCCTAATTTAATACAAAAAAATACAATGGTTCAAAATAGATGGAAATATGCTTAAAAGCTCATAATTTAAAGCATCAAAACCAGAAGATAAAACTATCCCCTAACATTATCCCAATTCAATATAGAAAAACAATAGCTCAAAACAGATGGAAATATGCTAAACAGCTAATAAGTTAAAGCATCAAAACCAGAAGATAAACGTTATCCTAATTTAATACAAAAGAATACAATAGTTTAATATAGATGGAAATATGCTAAAAAGCTCATAATTTAAAGCATCAAAACCATAAGATAAAACTATCCCCTAACATTATCCTAATTCAATATACAAAAACAATAGCTCAAAATAGATTGAAATATGCTTAAAAACTAATAATTTAAAGCATCAAAACCAGAAGATAACCTACACCTAACATTATCCTAATTTAATAAAACAAAAAAAACAATGGTTCAAAATAGATGGAAATAACCTTAAAAGCTCATAATTTAAAGCATCAAAACCAGAAGATAAAGCTACCCCTAACATTATCCTAATTCAATACAAAAAAAAAAATGGTTCAAAATAGATGGAAATAACCTTAAAAGCTCATAATTTAAGCATCAAAATTAGAAGATAAAGCTGCCCCTAACATTATCCTAATTTAATACAACAAAAAAAACATTGATTCAAAATAGATGGAAATAAGCTTAAAAGCTAGTAATTTAAAGCATCAAAACCAAAAGATAAAGCTACCCCTAACATTATCCTAATTTAATACAACAAAAAAAACAATAGTTCATAATAGATGGAAATAACCTTAAAAGCTGATAATTTAAAGCATCAAAACCAGAAGATAAAGCTATCCCTAACATTATCCTAATTTAATAAGAAAAAATACAATGGTTTAAAATAGATGGAAATATGCTTAAAAGCTCATAATTTAAAGCATCAAAACCACAACATAAAACCATCCCCTAGCATTATCCCAATTCAATATAGAAAAACAATAGCTCAAAACAGATGGAAATATGCTAAAAAGCTAATAATTTAAAGCATCAAAACCAGAGATAAAGCTATCCCGAACATTATCCTAATTTAATACAAAAGAATACAATGGTTCAATATAGATGGAAATATGCTTAAAAGCTCATAATTTAAAGCATCAAAACCAGAGGCAAAGCTATCCCTAACATTATCCTAATTTAATACAAAAGAATACAATGGTTCAATATAGATGGAAATATGCTAAAAAGCTCATAATTTAAATCATCAAAACCAGAAGATAAAGCTACCCCTAACATTATCCTGATTTAATACAAAAAAAAAAACAATGGTTCAAAATAGATGGAAATAAGCTTAAAAGCTCATAATTTAAAGCATCAAAACCAGAAGATAAAGCTATCCGTAACATTATCCTAATTTAATACAAAAAAATACAATGGTTCAAAATAGATGGAAATATGCTTAAAAGTTCATAATTTAAAGCATCAAAACCAGAATATAATGCTACCCCCAACATTATCCTAATTTAATACAAAAAAATACAATGGTTCAAAATAGATGGTAATATACTTAAAAGCTCATAATTTAAAGCATTAAAACCAGCAGATAAAACTATCCTCTAACATTATCCCAATTCAATATAGAAAAACAATAGCTCAAAATAGATGGAAATATGCTTAAAAACTAATAATTTAAAACATCAAAACCAGAAGATAAAGCTACCCCTAACATTATCCTAATTTAATACAAAAAAATATAATGGTTCAAAATTGATGGAAATATGGTTAAAAGCTCATAATTTAAAGCATCAAAACCAGAAGATAAAACTATGCCCTAACATTATCCCAATTTAATATACAAAAACAATGGTTCAAAATAGATGGAAATAACCTTAATAGCTAATAATTTAAAGCATCAAAACCAGAAGATAAAGCTACCCCTAACATTATCCTAATTTAATACAAAAAAATACAATGGTTCAAAAAAGATGGAAATATGCTTAAAAACTAATAATTTAAAGCATAAAAACCAGAAGATAAAGCTATCCCTAACATTATCCTAATTTAATACAAAAAAATACAATGGTTCAAAAAAGATGGAAATATGCTTAAAAACTAATAATTTAAAGCATCAAAACCAGAAGATAAAGCTACCGCTAACATAATCCTAATTTAATACAAAAAAATACAATGGTTCAAAATAGATGGAAATATGCTTAATAACTAATAACTTAAAGCATCAAAACCAGAAGATAAAGCTATTCCTAACATTATCCTAATTTAATACAAAAAAATACAATGGTTCAAAATACATTGCATTATGCTTAAAAACAAATAATTTAAAGCATCAAAACCAGAAGATAAAGCTATCAGTAACATTATCCTAATTTAATAGAAAAAAATACAATGGTTCAAAATAGATGGAAATATGCTTAAAAACTAATAATTTAAAACATCAAAACTAGAAGATAAAGCTACCCCTAACATTATCCTAATTTAATACAAAAAAATATAATGGTTCAAAATTGATGGAAATATGGTTAAAAGCTCATAATTTAAAGCATCAAAACCAGAAGATAAAACTATCCCCTAACATTATACCAATTTAATATAGAAAAACAATGGTTCAAAATAGATGGAAATAACCTTAAAAGCTAATAATTTAAAGCATCAAAACCAGAAGATAAAGCTACCCCTAACATTATCGTAATTTAATACAACAAAAAAACAATGGTTCAAAATAAATGGAAATAATTTTAAAAGCTCATAATTTAAAGCATCAAAACCAGAAGATAAAGCTACCCCTAACATTATCCTAATTTAATACAAAAAAATACAATGGTTCAAAAAAGATGGAAATATGCTTAAAAATAATAATTTAAAGCATTAAAACCAGAAGATAAAGCTATCCCTAACATTATCCTAATTTAATACAAAAAGATACAATGGTTCAAAATAGATGGAAATATGCTTAAAAACTAATAATTTAAAGCATCAAAACCAGAAGATAAAGCTATCCCTAACATTATCCTAATTTAATACAAAAAAATACAATGGTTCAAAATACATGGAAGTATGCTTAAAAGCTAATAATTTAAAGCATCAAAACCAAAAGATAAAGCTATCCCTAACATTATCCTAATTTAATACAAAAAAATACAATGGTTCAAAAAAGATGGAAATATGCTTAAAAACTAATAATTTAAAGCATCAAAACCAGAAGCTAAAGCTACCGCTAACATAATCCTAATTTAATACAAAAAAATACAATGGTTCAAAATAGATGGAAATATGCTTAAAAACTAATAACTTAAAGCATCAAAACAAGAAGATAAAGCTATTCCTAACATTATCCTAATTTAATACAAAAAAATACAATGGTTCAAAATAGATGGAAATATGCTTAAAAACTCATAACTTAAAGCATAAAAACCAGAAGATAAAGCTATCCCTAACATTATCCTAATTTAATACAAAAAAATACAATGGTTCAAAATAGATGGAAATATGCTTAAAAACAAATAATTTAAAGCATCAAAACCAGAAGATAAAGCTATCCCCTAACATTATCCCAATTCAATAAAAAAAAAAAAAATAGCTCAAAATAGATGGAAATATGCTTAAAAACTAATAATTTAAAGCATCAAAACCAGAAGATAAAGCTATCCCTAACATTATCCCAATTCAATAAAAAAAAAAAAATAGCTCAAAATAGATGGAAATATGCTTAAAAACTAATAATTTAAAGCATCAAAACCAGAAGATAAAGCTATCCCTAACATTATCCTAATTTAATACAAAAAAATACAATGGTTCAAAATAGATGGAAATATGCTTAAAAGCTCATAATTTAAAGCATCAAAACCAGAAGATAAAACTATCCCCTAACATTATCCCAATTCAATATAGAAAAACAATAGCTCAAAACAGATGGAAATATGCTAAACAGCTAATAAGTTAAAGCATCAAAACCAGAAGATAAACGTTATCCTAATTTAATACAAAAGAATACAATAGTTTAATATAGATGGAAATATGCTAAAAAGCTCATAATTTAAAGCATCAAAACCATAAGATAAAACTATCCCCTAACATTATCCTAATTCAATATACAAAAACAATAGCTCAAAATAGATTGAAATATGCTTAAAAACTAATAATTTAAAGCATCAAAACCAGAAGATAACCTACACCTAACATTATCCTAATTTAATAAAACAAAAAAAACAATGGTTCAAAATAGATGGAAATAACCTTAAAAGCTCATAATTTAAAGCATCAAAACCAGAAGATAAAGCTACCCCTAACATTATCCTAATTCAATACAAAAAAAAAAATGGTTCAAAATAGATGGAAATAACCTTAAAAGCTCATAATTTAAGCATCAAAATTAGAAGATAAAGCTGCCCCTAACATTATCCTAATTTAATACAACAAAAAAAACATTGATTCAAAATAGATGGAAATAAGCTTAAAAGCTAGTAATTTAAAGCATCAAAACCAAAAGATAAAGCTACCCCTAACATTATCCTAATTTAATACAACAAAAAAAACAATAGTTCATAATAGATGGAAATAACCTTAAAAGCTGATAATTTAAAGCATCAAAACCAGAAGATAAAGCTATCCCTAACATTATCCTAATTTAATAAGAAAAAATACAATGGTTTAAAATAGATGGAAATATGCTTAAAAGCTCATAATTTAAAGCATCAAAACCACAACATAAAACCATCCCCTAGCATTATCCCAATTCAATATAGAAAAACAATAGCTCAAAACAGATGGAAATATGCTAAAAAGCTAATAATTTAAAGCATCAAAACCAGAGATAAAGCTATCCCGAACATTATCCTAATTTAATACAAAAGAATACAATGGTTCAATATAGATGGAAATATGCTTAAAAGCTCATAATTTAAAGCATCAAAACCAGAGGCAAAGCTATCCCTAACATTATCCTAATTTAATACAAAAGAATACAATGGTTCAATATAGATGGAAATATGCTAAAAAGCTCATAATTTAAAGCATCAAAACCAGAAGATAAAGCTACCCCTAACATTATCCTGATTTAATACAAAAAAAAAAACAATGGTTCAAAATAGATGGAAATAAGCTTAAAAGCTCATAATTTAAAGCATCAAAATCAGACGATAAAGCTATACCTAACATTATTCTAATTTAATACAAAAAAATACAATGGTTCAAAATAGATGGAAATTTGCTTAAAAAGCTCATAATTTAAAGCATCAAAACCAGAAGATAAAGCTATCCGTAACATTATCCTAATTTAATACAAAAAAATACAATGGTTCAAAATAGATGGAAATATGCTTAAAAGTTCATAATTTAAAGCATCAAAACCAGAATATAATGCTACCCCCAACATTATCCTAATTTAATACAAAAAAATACAATGGTTCAAAATAGATGGTAATATACTTAAAAGCTCATAATTTAAAGCATTAAAACCAGCAGATAAAACTATCCTCTAACATTATCCCAATTCAATATAGAAAAACAATAGCTCAAAATAGATGGAAATATGCTTAAAAACTAATAATTTAAAACATCAAAACCAGAAGATAAAGCTACCCCTAACATTATCCTAATTTAATACAAAAAAATATAATGGTTCAAAATTGATGGAAATATGGTTAAAAGCTCATAATTTAAAGCATCAAAACCAGAAGATAAAACTATGCCCTAACATTATCCCAATTTAATATACAAAAACAATGGTTCAAAATAGATGGAAATAACCTTAATAGCTAATAATTTAAAGCATCAAAACCAGAAGATAAAGCTACCCCTAACATTATCCTAATTTAATACAAAAAAATACAATGGTTCAAAAAAGATGGAAATATGCTTAAAAACTAATAATTTAAAGCATAAAAACCAGAAGATAAAGCTATCCCTAACATTATCCTAATTTAATACAAAAAAATACAATGGTTCAAAAAAGATGGAAATATGCTTAAAAACTAATAATTTAAAGCATCAAAACCAGAAGATAAAGCTACCGCTAACATAATCCTAATTTAATACAAAAAAATACAATGGTTCAAAATAGATGGAAATATGCTTAATAACTAATAACTTAAAGCATCAAAACCAGAAGATAAAGCTATTCCTAACATTATCCTAATTTAATACAAAAAAATACAATGGTTCAAAATACATTGCATTATGCTTAAAAACAAATAATTTAAAGCATCAAAACCAGAAGATAAAGCTATCAGTAACATTATCCTAATTTAATAGAAAAAAATACAATGGTTCAAAATAGATGGAAATATGCTTAAAAACTAATAATTTAAAACATCAAAACTAGAAGATAAAGCTACCCCTAACATTATCCTAATTTAATACAAAAAAATATAATGGTTCAAAATTGATGGAAATATGGTTAAAAGCTCATAATTTAAAGCATCAAAACCAGAAGATAATACTATCCCCTAACATTATACCAATTTAATATAGAAAAACAATGGTTCAAAATAGATGGAAATAACCTTAAAAGCTAATAATTTAAAGCATCAAAACCAGAAGATAAAGCTACCCCTAACATTATCGTAATTTAATACAACAAAAAAACAATGGTTCAAAATAAATGGAAATAATTTTAAAAGCTCATAATTTAAAGCATCAAAACCAGAAGATAAAGCTACCCCTAACATTATCCTAATTTAATACAAAAAAATACAATGGTTCAAAAAAGATGGAAATATGCTTAAAAATAATAATTTAAAGCATTAAAACCAGAAGATAAAGCTATCCCTAACATTATCCTAATTTAATACAAAAAGATACAATGGTTCAAAATAGATGGAAATATGCTTAAAAACTAATAATTTAAAGCATCAAAACCAGAAGATAAAGCTATCCCTAACATTATCCTAATTTAATACAAAAAAATACAATGGTTCAAAATACATGGAAGTATGCTTAAAAGCTAATAATTTAAAGCATCAAAACCAAAAGATAAAGCTATCCCTAACATTATCCTAATTTAATACAAAAAAATACAATGGTTCAAAAAAGATGGAAATATGCTTAAAAACTAATAATTTAAAGCATCAAAACCAGAAGCTAAAGCTACCGCTAACATAATCCTAATTTAATACAAAAAAATACAATGGTTCAAAATAGATGGAAATATGCTTAAAAACTAATAACTTAAAGCATCAAAACAAGAAGATAAAGCTATTCCTAACATTATCCTAATTTAATACAAAAAAATACAATGGTTCAAAATACATGGCATTATGCTTAAAAACAAATAATTTAAAGCATCAAAACCAGAAGATAAAGCTATCCATAACATTATCCTAATTTAATAGAAAAAAATACAATGGTTCAAAATAGATGGAAATATGCTTAAAAACTCATAATTTAAAGCATCAAAACCAGAAGATAAAGCTATCCCTAACATTATCCTAATTTAATACAAAAAAAATACAATGGTTCAAAATAGATGGAAATATGCTTAAAAGATAATAATTTAAAGCATCAGAACCACAAGATAAAGCTACCCCTAACATTATCCTAAATTAATACAAAAAAATACAATGGTTCAAAATAGATGGTAATATGCTTAATAACTAATAATTTAAAGCATCAAAACCAGAAGATAAAGCTATACCTAACATTATCCTAATTTAATACAAAAAAATACAATGGTTCAAAATAGATGGAAATATGCTTAAAAACTCATAATTTATAGCATCAAAACCAGAAGATAAAGCTACCCCTAACATAATCCTAATTTAATACAAAAAAATACAATGGTTCAAAATAGATGGAAATATGCTTAAAAACTAATAATTTAAAGCATCAAAACCAGAAGATAAAGCTATCCCTAACATTATCCTAATTTAATACAAAAAAATACAATGGTTCAAAATACATGGAAATATGCTTAAAAACTCATAATTTAAAGCATCAAAACCAGAAGATAAAGCTATCCCTAACATTATCCTAATTTAATACAAAAAATACGATGGTTCAAAATAGATGGCATTATGCTTAAAAACAAATAATTTAAAGCATCAAAACCAGAAGATAAAGCTATACCTAACATTATCCTAATTTAATAGAAAAAAATACAATGGTTCAAAATAGATGGAAATATGCTTAAAAACTCATAATTTAAAGCATCAAAACCAGAAGATAAAGCTATCCCTAACATTATCCTAATTTAATACAAAAAATACAATGGTTCAAAATAGATGGAAATATGCTTAAAAACAAATAATTTAAAGCATCAAAACCAGAAGATAAAGCTATCCCTAACATTATCCTAATTTAATACAAAAAAATACAATGGTTCAAAAAAGATGGAAATATGGTTAAAAACTAATAATTTAAAGCATCAAAACCAGAAGATAAAGCTACCCCTAACATTATCCTAATTTAATACAAAAAAATACAATGGTTCAAAAAAGATGGAAATATGCTTAAAAACTAATAATTTAAAGCATTAAAACCAGAAGATAAAGCTATCCCTAACATTATCCTAATTTAATACAAAAAAATACAATGGTTCAAAATAGATGGAAATATGCTTAAAAACTCATAACTTAAAGCATAAAAACCAGAAGATAAAGCTATCCCTAACATTATCCTAATTTAATACAAAAAAATACAATGGTTCAAAATAGATGGAAATATGCTTAAAAGCTCATAATTTAAAGCATCAAAACCAGAAGATAAAACTATCCCCTAACATTATCCCAATTCAATATAGAAAAACAATAGCTCAAAACAGATGGAAATATGCTAAACAGCTAATAAGTTAAAGCATCAAAACCAGAAGATAAACGTTATCCTAATTTAATACAAAAGAATACAATAGTTTAATATAGATGGAAATATGCTAAAAAGCTCATAATTTAAAGCATCAAAACCATAAGATAAAACTATCCCCTAACATTATCCTAATTCAATATAGAAAAACAATAGCTCAAAATAGATTGAAATATGCTTAAAAACTAATAATTTAAAGCATCAAAACCAGAAGATAACCTACACCTAACATTATCCTAATTTAATAAAACAAAAAAAACAATGGTTCAAAATAGATGGAAATAACCTTAAAAGCTCATAATTTAAAGCATCAAAACCAGACGATAAAGCTACCCCTAACATTATCCTAATTCAATACAAAAAAAAAAATGGTTCAAAATAGATGGAAATAACCTTAAAAGCTCATAATTTAAGCATCAAAATTAGAAGATAAAGCCGCCCCTAACATTATCCTAATTTAATACAACAAAAAAAACATTGATTCAAAATAGATGGAAATAAGCTTAAAAGCTAGTAATTTAAAGCATCAAAACCAAAAGATAAAGCTACCCCTAACATTATCCTAATTTAATACAACAAAAAAAACAATGGTTCATAATAGATGGAAATAACCTTAAAAGCTGATAATTTAAAGCATCAAAACCAGAAGATAAAGCTATCCCTAACATTATCCTAATTTAATAAGAAAAAATACAATGGTTTAAAATAGATGGAAATATGCTTAAAAGCTCATAATTTAAAGCATCAAAACCACAACATAAAACCATCCCCTAGCATTATCCCAATTCAATATAGAAAAACAATAGCTCAAAACAGATGGAAATATGCTAAAAAGCTAATAATTTAAAGCATCAAAACCAGAGATAAAGCTATCCCGAACATTATCCTAATTTAATACAAAAGAATACAATGGTTCAATATAGATGGAAATATGCTTAAAAGCTCATAATTTAAAGCATCAAAACCAGAGGCAAAGCTATCCCTAACATTATCCTAATTTAATACAAAAGAATACAATGGTTCAATATAGATGGAAATATGCTAAAAAGCTCATAATTTAAAGCATCAAAACCAGAAGATAAAGCTACCCCTAACATTATCCTGATTTAATACAAAAAAAAAACAATGGTTCAAAATAGATGGAAATAAGCTTAAAAGCTCATAATTTAAAGCATCAAAATCAGACGATAAAGCTATACCTAACATTATTCTAATTTAATACAAAAAAATACAATGGTTCAAAATAGATGGAAATTTGCTTAAAAAGCTCATAATTTAAAGCATCAAAACCAGAAGATAAAGCTATCCGTAACATTATCCTAATTTAATACAAAAAAATACAATGGTTCAAAATAGATGGAAATATGCTTAAAAGTTCATAATTTAAAGCATCAAAACCAGAATATAATGCTACCCCCAACATTATCCTAATTTAATACAAAAAAATACAATGGTTCAAAATAGATGGTAATATACTTAAAAGCTCATAATTTAAAGCATTAAAACCAGCAGATAAAACTATCCCCTAACATTATCCCAATTCAATATAGAAAAACAATAGCTCAAAATAGATGGAAATATGCTTAAAAACTAATAATTTAAAACATCAAAACCAGAAGATAAAGCTACCCCTAACATTATCCTAATTTAATACAAAAAAATATAATGGTTCAAAATTGATGGAAATATGGTTAAAAGCTCATAATTTAAAGCATCAAAACCAGAAGATAAAACTATGCCCTAACATTATCCCAATTTAATATAGAAAAACAATGGTTCAAAATAGATGGAAATAACCTTAATAGCTAATAATTTAAAGCATCAAAACCAGAAGATCAAGCTACCCCTAACATTATCCTAATTTAATACAAAAAAATACAATGGTTCAAAAAAGATGGAAATATGCTTAAAAACTAATAATTTAAAGCATCAAAACCAGAAGATAAAGCTACCGCTAACATAATCCTAATTTAATACAAAAAAATACAATGGTTCAAAATAGATGGAAATATGCTTAATAACTAATAACTTAAAGCATCAAAACCAGAAGATAAAGCTATTCCTAACATTATCCTAATTTAATACAAAAAAATACAATGGTTCAAAATACATTGCATTATGCTTAAAAACAAATAATTTAAAGCATCAAAACCAGAAGATAAAGCTATCCCTAACATTATCCTAATTTAATAGAAAAAAATACAATGGTTCAAAATAGATGGAAATATGCTTAAAAACTAATAATTTAAAACATCAAAACCAGAAGATAAAGCTACCCCTAACATTATCCTAATTTAATACAAAAAAATATAATGGTTCAAAATTGATGGAAATATGGTTAAAAGCTCATAATTTAAAGCATCAAAACCAGAAGATAAAACTATCCCCTAACATTATACCAATTTAATATAGAAAAACAATGGTTCAAAATAGATGGAAATAACCTTAAAAGCTAATAATTTAAAGCATCAAAACCAGAAGATAAAGCTACCCCTAACATTATCGTAATTTAATACAACAAAAAAACAATGGTTCAAAATAAATGGAAATAATTTTAAAAGCTCATAATTTAAAGCATCAAAACCAGAAGATAAAGCTACCCCTAACATTATCCTAATTTAATACAAAAAAATACAATGGTTCAAAAAAGATGGAAATATGCTTAAAAATAATAATTTAAAGCATTAAAACCAGAAGATAAAGCTATCCCTAACATTATCCTAATTTAATACAAAAAGATACAATGGTTCAAAATAGATGGAAATATGCTTAAAAACTAATAATTTAAAGCATCAAAACCAGAAGATAAAGCTATCCCTAACATTATCCTAATTTAATACAAAAAAATACAATGGTTCAAAATACATGGAAGTATGCTTAAAAGCTAATAATTTAAAGCATCAAAACCAAAAGATAAAGCTATCCCTAACATTATCCTAATTTAATACAAAAAAATACAATGGTTCAAAAAAGATGGAAATATGCTTAAAAACTAATAATTTAAAGCATCAAAACCAGAAGCTAAAGCTACCGCTAACATAATCCTAATTTAATACAAAAAAATACAATGGTTCAAAATAGATGGAAATATGCTTAAAAACTAATAACTTAAAGCATCAAAACCAGAAGATAAAGCTATTCCTAACATTATCCTAATTTAATACAAAAAAATACAATGGTTCAAAATACATGGCATTATGCTTAAAAACAAATAATTTAAAGCATCAAAACCAGAAGATAAAGCTATCCCCAACATTATCCTAATTTAATAGAAAAAAATACAATGGTTCAAAATAGATGGAAATATGCTTAAAAACTCATAATTTAAAGCATCAAAACCAGAAGATAAAGCTATCCCTAACATTATCCTAATTTAATACAAAAAAAATACAATGGTTCAAAATAGATGGAAATATGCTTAAAAGATAATAATTTAAAGCATCAGAACCACAAGATAAAGCTACCCCTAACATTATCCTAAATTAATACAAAAAAATACAATAGTTCAAAATAGATGGTAATATGCTTAATAACTAATAATTTAAAGCATCAAAACCAGAAGATAAAGCTATACCTAACATTATCCTAATTTAATACAAAAAAATACAATGGTTCAAAATAGATGGAAATATGCTTAAAAACTCATAATTTAAAGCATAAAAACCAGAAGATAAAGCTACCCCTAACATTATCCTAATTAAATACAAAAAAATACAATGGTTCAAAAAAGATGGAAATATGCTTAAAAACTAATAATTTAAAGCATTAAAACCAGAAGATAAAGCTATCCCTAACATTATCCTAATTTAATACAAAAAAAAACAATGGTTCAAAATAGATGGAAATATGCTTAAAAACTAATAATTTAAAGCATCAAAACCAGAAAATAAAGCTATCCCTAACATTATCCTAATTTAATACAAAAAAATACAATGGTTCAAAATAGATGGAAATATGCTTAAAAACTAATAATTTAAAGCATCAAAACCAGAAGATAAAGCTATCCCTAACATTATCCTAATTTAATACAAAAAAAACAATGGTTCAAAATAGATGGAAATATGCTTAAAAACTAATAATTTAAAACATCAAAACCAGAAGATAAAGCTACCCCTAACATTATCCTAATTTAATACAAAAAAATATAATGGTTCAAAATTGATGGAAATATGGTTAAAAGCTCATAATTTAAAGCATCAAAACCAGAAGATAAAACTATCCCCTAACATTATACCAATTTAATATAGAAAAACAATGGTTCAAAATAGATGGAAATAACCTTAAAAGCTAATAATTTAAAGCATCAAAACCAGAAGATAAAGCTACCCCTAACATTATCGTAATTTAATACAACAAAAAAACAATGGTTCAAAATAAATGGAAATAATTTTAAAAGCTCATAATTTAAAGCATCAAAACCAGAAGATAAAGCTACCCCTAACATTATCCTAATTTAATACAAAAAAATACAATGGTTCAAAAAAGATGGAAATATGCTTAAAAATAATAATTTAAAGCATTAAAACCAGAAGATAAAGCTATCCCTAACATTATCCTAATTTAATACAAAAAGATACAATGGTTCAAAATAGATGGAAATATGCTTAAAAACTAATAATTTAAAGCATCAAAACCAGAAGATAAAGCTATCCCTAACATTATCCTAATTTAATACAAAAAAATACAATGGTTCAAAATACATGGAAGTATGCTTAAAAGCTAATAATTTAAAGCATCAAAACCAAAAGATAAAGCTATCCCTAACATTATCCTAATTTAATACAAAAAAATACAATGGTTCAAAAAAGATGGAAATATGCTTAAAAACTAATAATTTAAAGCATCAAAACCAGAAGCTAAAGCTACCGCTAACATAATCCTAATTTAATACAAAAAAATACAATGGTTCAAAATAGATGGAAATATGCTTAAAAACTAATAACTTAAAGCATCAAAACCAGAAGATAAAGCTATTCCTAACATTATCCTAATTTAATACAAAAAAATACAATGGTTCAAAATACATGGCATTATGCTTAAAAACAAATAATTTAAAGCATCAAAACCAGAAGATAAAGCTATCCCCAACATTATCCTAATTTAATAGAAAAAAATACAATGGTTCAAAATAGATGGAAATATGCTTAAAAACTCATAATTTAAAGCATCAAAACCAGAAGATAAAGCTATCCCTAACATTATCCTAATTTAATACAAAAAAAATACAATGGTTCAAAATAGATGGAAATATGCTTAAAAGATAATAATTTAAAGCATCAGAACCACAAGATAAAGCTACCCCTAACATTATCCTAAATTAATACAAAAAAATACAATAGTTCAAAATAGATGGTAATATGCTTAATAACTAATAATTTAAAGCATCAAAACCAGAAGATAAAGCTATACCTAACATTATCCTAATTTAATACAAAAAAATACAATGGTTCAAAATAGATGGAAATATGCTTAAAAACTCATAATTTAAAGCATAAAAACCAGAAGATAAAGCTACCCCTAACATTATCCTAATTAAATACAAAAAAATACAATGGTTCAAAAAAGATGGAAATATGCTTAAAAACTAATAATTTAAAGCATTAAAACCAGAAGATAAAGCTATCCCTAACATTATCCTAATTTAATACAAAAAAAAACAATGGTTCAAAATAGATGGAAATATGCTTAAAAACTAATAATTTAAAGCATCAAAACCAGAAAATAAAGCTATCCCTAACATTATCCTAATTTAATACAAAAAAATACAATGGTTCAAAATAGATGGAAATATGCTTAAAAACTAATAATTTAAAGCATCAAAACCAGAAGATAAAGCTATCCCTAACATTATCCTAATTTAATACAAAAAAAAACAATGGTTCAAAATAGATGGAAATATGCTTAAAAACTAATAATTTAAAGCATCAAAACCAGAAGATAAAGCTATCCCTAACATTATCCTAATTTAATACAAAAAAATACAATGGTTCAAAATAGATGGAAATATGCTTAAAAACTAATAATTTAAAGCATCAAAACCAGAAGATAAAGCTACCCCTAACATTATCCTAATTAAATACAAAAAAATACAATGGTTCAAAAAAGATGGAAATATGCTTAAAAACTAATAATTTAAAGCATCAAAACCAGAAGATAAAGCTATCCCTAACATTATCCTAATTTAATACAAAAAAAAACAATGGTTCAAAATAGATGGAAATATGCTTAAAAACTAATAATTTAAAGCATCAAAACCAGAAGATAAAGCTATCCCTAACATTATCCTAATTTAATACAAAAAAATACAATGGTTCAAAATAGATGGAAATATGCTTAAAAACAAATAATTTAAAGCATAAAAACCAGAAGATAAAGCTACCCCTAACATTATCCTAATTAAATACAAAAAAATACAATGGTTCAAAAAAGATGGAAATATGCTTAAAAACTAATAATTTAAAGCATCAAAACCAGAAGATAAAGCTATCCCTAACATTATCCTAATTAAATACAAAAAAATACAATGGTTCAAAAAAGATGGAAATATGCTTAAAAACTAATAATTTAAAGCATTAAAACCAGAAGATAAAGCTATCCCTAACATTATCCTAATTTAATACAAAAAAAAACAATGGTTCAAAATAGATGGAAATATGCTTAAAAACTAATAATTTAAAGCATCAAAACCAGAAGATAAAGCTATCCCTAACATTATCCTAATTTAATACAAAAAAATACAACGGTTCAAAATAGATGGAAATATGCTTAACAACTAGTAATTTAAAGCATCAAAACCAGAAGATAAAGCTATCCCTAACATTATCCTAATTTAATACAAAAAAATACAATGGTTCAAAATACATGGAAATATGCTTAAAAGCTAATAATTTAAAGCATCAAAACCAAAAGATAAAGCTATCCCTAACATTATCCTAATTTAATACAAAAAAATACAATGGTTCAAAAAAGATGGAAATATGCTTAAAAACTAATAATTTAAAGCATCAAAACCAGAAAATAAAGCTATCCCTAACATTATCCTAATTTAATACAAAAAAATACAATGGTTCAAAATACATGGCATTATGCTTAAAAACAAATAATTTAAAGCATCAAAACCAGAAGATAAAGCTATCCCTAACATTATCCTAATTTAATACAAAAAAATACAATGGTTCAAAATACATGGAAATATGCTTAAAAACTCATAATTGAAAGCATCAAAACCAGAAGATAAAGCTATCCCTAAGATTATCCTAATTTAATACAAAAAAATGCAATGGTTCAAAATAGATGGCATTATGCTTAAAAACAAATAATTTAAAGCATCAAAACCAAAAGATAAAGCTATCCCTAACATTATCCTAATTTAATACAAAAAAATACAATGGTTCAAAATAGATGGAAATATGCTTAATAACTAATAACTTAAAGCATCAAAACCAGAAGATAAAGCTATTCCTAACATTATCCTAATTTAATACAAAAAAATACAATGGTTCAAAATACATTGCATTATGCTTAAAAACTAATAATTTAAAACATCAAAACCAGAAGATAAAGCTACCCCTAACATTATCCTAATTTAATACAAAAAAATATAATGGTTCAAAATTGATGGAAATATGGTTAAAAGCTCATAATTTAAAGCATCAAAACCAGAAGATAAAACTATCCCCTAACATTATACCAATTTAATATAGAAAAACAATGGTTCAAAATAGATGGAAATAACCTTAAAAGCTAATAATTTAAAGCATCAAAACCAGAAGATAAAGCTACCCCTAACATTATCGTAATTTAATACAACAAAAAAACAATGGTTCAAAATAAATGGAAATAATTTTAAAAGCTCATAATTTAAAGCATCAAAACCAGAAGATAAAGCTACCCCTAACATTATCCTAATTTAATACAAAAAAATACAATGGTTCAAAAAAGATGGAAATATGCTTAAAAATAATAATTTAAAGCATTAAAACCAGAAGATAAAGCTATCCCTAACATTATCCTAATTTAATACAAAAAGATACAATGGTTCAAAATAGATGGAAATATGCTTAAAAACTAATAATTTAAAGCATCAAAACCAGAAGATAAAGCTATCCCTAACATTATCCTAATTTAATACAAAAAAATACAATGGTTCAAAATACATGGAAGTATGCTTAAAAGCTAATAATTTAAAGCATCAAAACCAAAAGATAAAGCTATCCCTAACATTATCCTAATTTAATACAAAAAAATACAATGGTTCAAAAAAGATGGAAATATGCTTAAAAACTAATAATTTAAAGCATCAAAACCAGAAGCTAAAGCTACCGCTAACATAATCCTAATTTAATACAAAAAAATACAATGGTTCAAAATAGATGGAAATATGCTTAAAAACTAATAACTTAAAGCATCAAAACCAGAAGATAAAGCTATTCCTAACATTATCCTAATTTAATACAAAAAAATACAATGGTTCAAAATACATGGCATTATGCTTAAAAACAAATAATTTAAAGCATCAAAACCAGAAGATAAAGCTATCCCCAACATTATCCTAATTTAATAGAAAAAAATACAATGGTTCAAAATAGATGGAAATATGCTTAAAAACTCATAATTTAAAGCATCAAAACCAGAAGATAAAGCTATCCCTAACATTATCCTAATTTAATACAAAAAAAATACAATGGTTCAAAATAGATGGAAATATGCTTAAAAGATAATAATTTAAAGCATCAGAACCACAAGATAAAGCTACCCCTAACATTATCCTAAATTAATACAAAAAAATACAATAGTTCAAAATAGATGGTAATATGCTTAATAACTAATAATTTAAAGCATCAAAACCAGAAGATAAAGCTATACCTAACATTATCCTAATTTAATACAAAAAAATACAATGGTTCAAAATAGATGGAAATATGCTTAAAAACTCATAATTTAAAGCATAAAAACCAGAAGATAAAGCTACCCCTAACATTATCCTAATTAAATACAAAAAAATACAATGGTTCAAAAAAGATGGAAATATGCTTAAAAACTAATAATTTAAAGCATTAAAACCAGAAGATAAAGCTATCCCTAACATTATCCTAATTTAATACAAAAAAAAAACAATGGTTCAAAATAGATGGAAATATGCTTAAAAACTAATAATTTAAAGCATCAAAACCAGAAAATAAAGCTATCCCTAACATTATCCTAATTTAATACAAAAAAATACAATGGTTCAAAATAGATGGAAATATGCTTAAAAACTAATAATTTAAAGCATCAAAACCAGAAGATAAAGCTATCCCTAACATTATCCTAATTTAATACAAAAAAAAACAATGGTTCAAAATAGATGGAAATATGCTTAAAAACTAATAATTTAAAACATCAAAACCAGAAGATAAAGCTACCCCTAACATTATCCTAATTTAATACAAAAAAATATAATGGTTCAAAATTGATGGAAATATGGTTAAAAGCTCATAATTTAAAGCATCAAAACCAGAAGATAAAACTATCCCCTAACATTATACCAATTTAATATAGAAAAACAATGGTTCAAAATAGATGGAAATAACCTTAAAAGCTAATAATTTAAAGCATCAAAACCAGAAGATAAAGCTACCCCTAACATTATCGTAATTTAATACAACAAAAAAACAATGGTTCAAAATAAATGGAAATAATTTTAAAAGCTCATAATTTAAAGCATCAAAACCAGAAGATAAAGCTACCCCTAACATTATCCTAATTTAATACAAAAAAATACAATGGTTCAAAAAAGATGGAAATATGCTTAAAAATAATAATTTAAAGCATTAAAACCAGAAGATAAAGCTATCCCTAACATTATCCTAATTTAATACAAAAAGATACAATGGTTCAAAATAGATGGAAATATGCTTAAAAACTAATAATTTAAAGCATCAAAACCAGAAGATAAAGCTATCCCTAACATTATCCTAATTTAATACAAAAAAATACAATGGTTCAAAATACATGGAAGTATGCTTAAAAGCTAATAATTTAAAGCATCAAAACCAAAAGATAAAGCTATCCCTAACATTATCCTAATTTAATACAAAAAAATACAATGGTTCAAAAAAGATGGAAATATGCTTAAAAACTAATAATTTAAAGCATCAAAACCAGAAGCTAAAGCTACCGCTAACATAATCCTAATTTAATACAAAAAAATACAATGGTTCAAAATAGATGGAAATATGCTTAAAAACTAATAACTTAAAGCATCAAAACCAGAAGATAAAGCTATTCCTAACATTATCCTAATTTAATACAAAAAAATACAATGGTTCAAAATACATGGCATTATGCTTAAAAACAAATAATTTAAAGCATCAAAACCAGAAGATAAAGCTATCCCCAACATTATCCTAATTTAATAGAAAAAAATACAATGGTTCAAAATAGATGGAAATATGCTTAAAAACTCATAATTTAAAGCATCAAAACCAGAAGATAAAGCTATCCCTAACATTATCCTAATTTAATACAAAAAAAATACAATGGTTCAAAATAGATGGAAATATGCTTAAAAGATAATAATTTAAAGCATCAGAACCACAAGATAAAGCTACCCCTAACATTATCCTAAATTAATACAAAAAAATACAATAGTTCAAAATAGATGGTAATATGCTTAATAACTAATAATTTAAAGCATCAAAACCAGAAGATAAAGCTATACCTAACATTATCCTAATTTAATACAAAAAAATACAATGGTTCAAAATAGATGGAAATATGCTTAAAAACTCATAATTTAAAGCATAAAAACCAGAAGATAAAGCTACCCCTAACATTATCCTAATTAAATACAAAAAAATACAATGGTTCAAAAAAGATGGAAATATGCTTAAAAACTAATAATTTAAAGCATTAAAACCAGAAGATAAAGCTATCCCTAACATTATCCTAATTTAATACAAAAAAAAACAATGGTTCAAAATAGATGGAAATATGCTTAAAAACTAATAATTTAAAGCATCAAAACCAGAAAATAAAGCTATCCCTAACATTATCCTAATTTAATACAAAAAAATACAATGGTTCAAAATAGATGGAAATATGCTTAAAAACTAATAATTTAAAGCATCAAAACCAGAAGATAAAGCTATCCCTAACATTATCCTAATTTAATACAAAAAAAAACAATGGTTCAAAATAGATGGAAATATGCTTAAAAACTAATAATTTAAAGCATCAAAACCAGAAGATAAAGCTATCCCTAACATTATCCTAATTTAATACAAAAAAATACAATGGTTCAAAAAAGATGGAAATATGCTTAAAAATAATAATTTAAAGCATTAAAACCAGAAGATAAAGCTATCCCTAACATTATCCTAATTTAATACAAAAAGATACAATGGTTCAAAATAGATGGAAATATGCTTAAAAACTAATAATTTAAAGCATCAAAACCAGAAGATAAAGCTATCCCTAACATTATCCTAATTTAATACAAAAAAATACAATGGTTCAAAATACATGGAAGTATGCTTAAAAGCTAATAATTTAAAGCATCAAAACCAAAAGATAAAGCTATCCCTAACATTATCCTAATTTAATACAAAAAAATACAATGGTTCAAAAAAGATGGAAATATGCTTAAAAACTAATAATTTAAAGCATCAAAACCAGAAGCTAAAGCTACCGCTAACATAATCCTAATTTAATACAAAAAAATACAATGGTTCAAAATAGATGGAAATATGCTTAAAAACTAATAACTTAAAGCATCAAAACCAGAAGATAAAGCTATTCCTAACATTATCCTAATTTAATACAAAAAAATACAATGGTTCAAAATACATGGCATTATGCTTAAAAACAAATAATTTAAAGCATCAAAACCAGAAGATAAAGCTATCCCCAACATTATCCTAATTTAATAGAAAAAAATACAATGGTTCAAAATAGATGGAAATATGCTTAAAAACTCATAATTTAAAGCATCAAAACCAGAAGATAAAGCTATCCCTAACATTATCCTAATTTAATACAAAAAAAATACAATGGTTCAAAATAGATGGAAATATGCTTAAAAGATAATAATTTAAAGCATCAGAACCACAAGATAAAGCTACCCCTAACATTATCCTAAATTAATACAAAAAAATACAATAGTTCAAAATAGATGGTAATATGCTTAATAACTAATAATTTAAAGCATCAAAACCAGAAGATAAAGCTATACCTAACATTATCCTAATTTAATACAAAAAAATACAATGGTTCAAAATAGATGGAAATATGCTTAAAAACTCATAATTTAAAGCATAAAAACCAGAAGATAAAGCTACCCCTAACATTATCCTAATTAAATACAAAAAAATACAATGGTTCAAAAAAGATGGAAATATGCTTAAAAACTAATAATTTAAAGCATTAAAACCAGAAGATAAAGCTATCCCTAACATTATCCTAATTTAATACAAAAAAAAACAATGGTTCAAAATAGATGGAAATATGCTTAAAAACTAATAATTTAAAGCATCAAAACCAGAAAATAAAGCTATCCCTAACATTATCCTAATTTAATACAAAAAAATACAATGGTTCAAAATAGATGGAAATATGCTTAAAAACTAATAATTTAAAGCATCAAAACCAGAAGATAAAGCTATCCCTAACATTATCCTAATTTAATACAAAAAAAAACAATGGTTCAAAATAGATGGAAATATGCTTAAAAACTAATAATTTAAAGCATCAAAACCAGAAGATAAAGCTATCCCTAACATTATCCTAATTTAATACAAAAAAATACAATGGTTCAAAATAGATGGAAATATGCTTAAAAACTAATAATTTAAAGCATCAAAACCAGAAGATAAAGCTACCCCTAACATTATCCTAATTAAATACAAAAAAATACAATGGTTCAAAAAAGATGGAAATATGCTTAAAAACTAATAATTTAAAGCATCAAAACCAGAAGATAAAGCTATCCCTAACATTATCCTAATTTAATACAAAAAAAAACAATGGTTCAAAATAGATGGAAATATGCTTAAAAACTAATAATTTAAAGCATCAAAACCAGAAGATAAAGCTATCCCTAACATTATCCTAATTTAATACAAAAAAATACAATGGTTCAAAATAGATGGAAATATGCTTAAAAACAAATAATTTAAAGCATAAAAACCAGAAGATAAAGCTACCCCTAACATTATCCTAATTAAATACAAAAAAATACAATGGTTCAAAAAAGATGGAAATATGCTTAAAAACTAATAATTTAAAGCATCAAAACCAGAAGATAAAGCTATCCCTAACATTATCCTAATTAAATACAAAAAAATACAATGGTTCAAAAAAGATGGAAATATGCTTAAAAACTAATAATTTAAAGCATTAAAACCAGAAGATAAAGCTATCCCTAACATTATCCTAATTTAATACAAAAAAAAACAATGGTTCAAAATAGATGGAAATATGCTTAAAAACTAATAATTTAAAGCATCAAAACCAGAAGATAAAGCTATCCCTAACATTATCCTAATTTAAAACAAAAAAATACAACGGTTCAAAATAGATGGAAATATGCTTAACAACTAGTAATTTAAAGCATCAAAACCAGAAGATAAAGCTATCCCTAACATTATCCTAATTTAATACAAAAAAATACAATGGTTCAAAATACATGGAAATATGCTTAAAAGCTAATAATTTAAAGCATCAAAACCAAAAGATAAAGCTATCCCTAACATTATCCTAATTTAATACAAAAAAATACAATGGTTCAAAAAAGATGGAAATATGCTTAAAAACTAATAATTTAAAGCATCAAAACCAGAAAATAAAGCTATCCCTAACATTATCCTAATTTAATACAAAAAAATACAATGGTTCAAAATACATGGCATTATGCTTAAAAACAAATAATTTAAAGCATCAAAACCAGAAGATAAAGCTATCCCTAACATTATCCTAATTTAATACAAAAAAATACAATGGTTCAAAATACATGGAAATATGCTTAAAAACTCATAATTGAAAGCATCAAAACCAGAAGATAAAGCTATCCCTAAGATTATCCTAATTTAATACAAAAAAATGCAATGGTTCAAAATAGATGGCATTATGCTTAAAAACAAATAATTTAAAGCATCAAAACCAAAAGATAAAGCTATCCCTAACATTATCCTAATTTAATACAAAAAAATACAATGGTTCAAAATAGATGGAAATATGCTTAATAACTAATAACTTAAAGCATCAAAACCAGAAGATAAAGCTATTCCTAACATTATCCTAATTTAATACAAAAAAATACAATGGTTCAAAATACATTGCATTATGCTTAAAAACAAATAATTTAAAGCATCAAAACCAGAAGATAAAGCTATCCCTAACATTATCCTAATTTAATAGAAAAAAATACAATGGTTCAAAATAGATGGAAATATGCTTAAAAACTAATAATTTAAAACATCAAAACCAGAAGATAAAGCTACCCCTAACATTATCCTAATTTAATACAAAAAAATATAATGGTTCAAAATTGATGGAAATATGGTTAAAAGCTCATAATTTAAAGCATCAAAACCAGAAGATAAAACTATCCCCTAACATTATACCAATTTAATATAGAAAAACAATGGTTCAAAATAGATGGAAATAACCTTAAAAGCTAATAATTTAAAGCATCAAAACCAGAAGATAAAGCTACCCCTAACATTATCGTAATTTAATACAACAAAAAAACAATGGTTCAAAATAAATGGAAATAATTTTAAAAGCTCATAATTTAAAGCATCAAAACCAGAAGATAAAGCTACCCCTAACATTATCCTAATTTAATACAAAAAAATACAATGGTTCAAAAAAGATGGAAATATGCTTAAAAATAATAATTTAAAGCATTAAAACCAGAAGATAAAGCTATCCCTAACATTATCCTAATTTAATACAAAAAGATACAATGGTTCAAAATAGATGGAAATATGCTTAAAAACTAATAATTTAAAGCATCAAAACCAGAAGATAAAGCTATCCCTAACATTATCCTAATTTAATACAAAAAAATACAATGGTTCAAAATACATGGAAGTATGCTTAAAAGCTAATAATTTAAAGCATCAAAACCAAAAGATAAAGCTATCCCTAACATTATCCTAATTTAATACAAAAAAATACAATGGTTCAAAAAAGATGGAAATATGCTTAAAAACTAATAATTTAAAGCATCAAAACCAGAAGCTAAAGCTACCGCTAACATAATCCTAATTTAATACAAAAAAATACAATGGTTCAAAATAGATGGAAATATGCTTAAAAACTAATAACTTAAAGCATCAAAACCAGAAGATAAAGCTATTCCTAACATTATCCTAATTTAATACAAAAAAATACAATGGTTCAAAATACATGGCATTATGCTTAAAAACAAATAATTTAAAGCATCAAAACCAGAAGATAAAGCTATCCCCAACATTATCCTAATTTAATAGAAAAAAATACAATGGTTCAAAATAGATGGAAATATGCTTAAAAACTCATAATTTAAAGCATCAAAACCAGAAGATAAAGCTATCCCTAACATTATCCTAATTTAATACAAAAAAAATACAATGGTTCAAAATAGATGGAAATATGCTTAAAAGATAATAATTTAAAGCATCAGAACCACAAGATAAAGCTACCCCTAACATTATCCTAAATTAATACAAAAAAATACAATAGTTCAAAATAGATGGTAATATGCTTAATAACTAATAATTTAAAGCATCAAAACCAGAAGATAAAGCTATACCTAACATTATCCTAATTTAATACAAAAAAATACAATGGTTCAAAATAGATGGAAATATGCTTAAAAACTCATAATTTAAAGCATAAAAACCAGAAGATAAAGCTACCCCTAACATTATCCTAATTAAATACAAAAAAATACAATGGTTCAAAAAAGATGGAAATATGCTTAAAAACTAATAATTTAAAGCATTAAAACCAGAAGATAAAGCTATCCCTAACATTATCCTAATTTAATACAAAAAAAAACAATGGTTCAAAATAGATGGAAATATGCTTAAAAACTAATAATTTAAAGCATCAAAACCAGAAAATAAAGCTATCCCTAACATTATCCTAATTTAATACAAAAAAATACAATGGTTCAAAATAGATGGAAATATGCTTAAAAACTAATAATTTAAAGCATCAAAACCAGAAGATAAAGCTATCCCTAACATTATCCTAATTTAATACAAAAAAAAACAATGGTTCAAAATAGATGGAAATATGCTTAAAAACTAATAATTTAAAGCATCAAAACCAGAAGATAAAGCTATCCCTAACATTATCCTAATTTAATACAAAAAAATACAATGGTTCAAAATAGATGGAAATATGCTTAAAAACTAATAATTTAAAGCATCAAAACCAGAAGATAAAGCTACCCCTAACATTATCCTAATTAAATACAAAAAAATACAATGGTTCAAAAAAGATGGAAATATGCTTAAAAACTAATAATTTAAAGCATCAAAACCAGAAGATAAAGCTATCCCTAACATTATCCTAATTTAATACAAAAAAAAACAATGGTTCAAAATAGATGGAAATATGCTTAAAAACTAATAATTTAAAGCATCAAAACCAGAAGATAAAGCTATCCCTAACATTATCCTAATTTAATACAAAAAAATACAATGGTTCAAAATAGATGGAAATATGCTTAAAAACAAATAATTTAAAGCATAAAAACCAGAAGATAAAGCTACCCCTAACATTATCCTAATTAAATACAAAAAAATACAATGGTTCAAAAAAGATGGAAATATGCTTAAAAACTAATAATTTAAAGCATCAAAACCAGAAGATAAAGCTATCCCTAACATTATCCTAATTAAATACAAAAAAATACAATGGTTCAAAAAAGATGGAAATATGCTTAAAAACTAATAATTTAAAGCATTAAAACCAGAAGATAAAGCTATCCCTAACATTATCCTAATTTAATACAAAAAAAAACAATGGTTCAAAATAGATGGAAATATGCTTAAAAACTAATAATTTAAAGCATCAAAACCAGAAGATAAAGCTATCCCTAACATTATCCTAATTTAATACAAAAAAATACAACGGTTCAAAATAGATGGAAATATGCTTAACAACTAGTAATTTAAAGCATCAAAACCAGAAGATAAAGCTATCCCTAACATTATCCTAATTTAATACAAAAAAATACAATGGTTCAAAATACATGGAAATATGCTTAAAAGCTAATAATTTAAAGCATCAAAACCAAAAGATAAAGCTATCCCTAACATTATCCTAATTTAATACAAAAAAATACAATGGTTCAAAAAAGATGGAAATATGCTTAAAAACTAATAATTTAAAGCATCAAAACCAGAAAATAAAGCTATCCCTAACATTATCCTAATTTAATACAAAAAAATACAATGGTTCAAAATACATGGCATTATGCTTAAAAACAAATAATTTAAAGCATCAAAACCAGAAGATAAAGCTATCCCTAACATTATCCTAATTTAATACAAAAAAATACAATGGTTCAAAATACATGGAAATATGCTTAAAAACTCATAATTGAAAGCATCAAAACCAGAAGATAAAGCTATCCCTAAGATTATCCTAATTTAATACAAAAAAATGCAATGGTTCAAAATAGATGGCATTATGCTTAAAAACAAATAATTTAAAGCATCAAAACCAAAAGATAAAGCTATCCCTAACATTATCCTAATTTAATACAAAAAAATACAATGGTTCAAAATAGATGGAAATATGCTTAATAACTAATAACTTAAAGCATCAAAACCAGAAGATAAAGCTATTCCTAACATTATCCTAATTTAATACAAAAAAATACAATGGTTCAAAATACATTGCATTATGCTTAAAAACTAATAATTTAAAACATCAAAACCAGAAGATAAAGCTACCCCTAACATTATCCTAATTTAATACAAAAAAATATAATGGTTCAAAATTGATGGAAATATGGTTAAAAGCTCATAATTTAAAGCATCAAAACCAGAAGATAAAACTATCCCCTAACATTATACCAATTTAATATAGAAAAACAATGGTTCAAAATAGATGGAAATAACCTTAAAAGCTAATAATTTAAAGCATCAAAACCAGAAGATAAAGCTACCCCTAACATTATCGTAATTTAATACAACAAAAAAACAATGGTTCAAAATAAATGGAAATAATTTTAAAAGCTCATAATTTAAAGCATCAAAACCAGAAGATAAAGCTACCCCTAACATTATCCTAATTTAATACAAAAAAATACAATGGTTCAAAAAAGATGGAAATATGCTTAAAAATAATAATTTAAAGCATTAAAACCAGAAGATAAAGCTATCCCTAACATTATCCTAATTTAATACAAAAAGATACAATGGTTCAAAATAGATGGAAATATGCTTAAAAACTAATAATTTAAAGCATCAAAACCAGAAGATAAAGCTATCCCTAACATTATCCTAATTTAATACAAAAAAATACAATGGTTCAAAATACATGGAAGTATGCTTAAAAGCTAATAATTTAAAGCATCAAAACCAAAAGATAAAGCTATCCCTAACATTATCCTAATTTAATACAAAAAAATACAATGGTTCAAAAAAGATGGAAATATGCTTAAAAACTAATAATTTAAAGCATCAAAACCAGAAGCTAAAGCTACCGCTAACATAATCCTAATTTAATACAAAAAAATACAATGGTTCAAAATAGATGGAAATATGCTTAAAAACTAATAACTTAAAGCATCAAAACCAGAAGATAAAGCTATTCCTAACATTATCCTAATTTAATACAAAAAAATACAATGGTTCAAAATACATGGCATTATGCTTAAAAACAAATAATTTAAAGCATCAAAACCAGAAGATAAAGCTATCCCCAACATTATCCTAATTTAATAGAAAAAAATACAATGGTTCAAAATAGATGGAAATATGCTTAAAAACTCATAATTTAAAGCATCAAAACCAGAAGATAAAGCTATCCCTAACATTATCCTAATTTAATACAAAAAAAATACAATGGTTCAAAATAGATGGAAATATGCTTAAAAGATAATAATTTAAAGCATCAGAACCACAAGATAAAGCTACCCCTAACATTATCCTAAATTAATACAAAAAAATACAATAGTTCAAAATAGATGGTAATATGCTTAATAACTAATAATTTAAAGCATCAAAACCAGAAGATAAAGCTATACCTAACATTATCCTAATTTAATACAAAAAAATACAATGGTTCAAAATAGATGGAAATATGCTTAAAAACTCATAATTTAAAGCATAAAAACCAGAAGATAAAGCTACCCCTAACATTATCCTAATTAAATACAAAAAAATACAATGGTTCAAAAAAGATGGAAATATGCTTAAAAACTAATAATTTAAAGCATTAAAACCAGAAGATAAAGCTATCCCTAACATTATCCTAATTTAATACAAAAAAAAAACAATGGTTCAAAATAGATGGAAATATGCTTAAAAACTAATAATTTAAAGCATCAAAACCAGAAAATAAAGCTATCCCTAACATTATCCTAATTTAATACAAAAAAATACAATGGTTCAAAATAGATGGAAATATGCTTAAAAACTAATAATTTAAAGCATCAAAACCAGAAGATAAAGCTATCCCTAACATTATCCTAATTTAATACAAAAAAAAACAATGGTTCAAAATAGATGGAAATATGCTTAAAAACTAATAATTTAAAACATCAAAACCAGAAGATAAAGCTACCCCTAACATTATCCTAATTTAATACAAAAAAATATAATGGTTCAAAATTGATGGAAATATGGTTAAAAGCTCATAATTTAAAGCATCAAAACCAGAAGATAAAACTATCCCCTAACATTATACCAATTTAATATAGAAAAACAATGGTTCAAAATAGATGGAAATAACCTTAAAAGCTAATAATTTAAAGCATCAAAACCAGAAGATAAAGCTACCCCTAACATTATCGTAATTTAATACAACAAAAAAACAATGGTTCAAAATAAATGGAAATAATTTTAAAAGCTCATAATTTAAAGCATCAAAACCAGAAGATAAAGCTACCCCTAACATTATCCTAATTTAATACAAAAAAATACAATGGTTCAAAAAAGATGGAAATATGCTTAAAAATAATAATTTAAAGCATTAAAACCAGAAGATAAAGCTATCCCTAACATTATCCTAATTTAATACAAAAAAATACAATGGTTCAAAATACATTGCATTATGCTTAAAAACAAATAATTTAAAGCATCAAAACCAGAAGATAAAGCTATCCCTAACATTATCCTAATTTAATAGAAAAAAATACAATGGTTCAAAATAGATGGAAATATGCTTAAAAACTAATAATTTAAAACATCAAAACCAGAAGATAAAGCTACCCCTAACATTATCCTAATTTAATACAAAAAAATATAATGGTTCAAAATTGATGGAAATATGGTTAAAAGCTCATAATTTAAAGCATCAAAACCAGAAGATAAAACTATCCCCTAACATTATACCAATTTAATATAGAAAAACAATGGTTCAAAATAGATGGAAATAACCTTAAAAGCTAATAATTTAAAGCATCAAAACCAGAAGATAAAGCTACCCCTAACATTATCGTAATTTAATACAACAAAAAAACAATGGTTCAAAATAAATGGAAATAATTTTAAAAGCTCATAATTTAAAGCATCAAAACCAGAAGATAAAGCTACCCCTAACATTATCCTAATTTAATACAAAAAAATACAATGGTTCAAAAAAGATGGAAATATGCTTAAAAATAATAATTTAAAGCATTAAAACCAGAAGATAAAGCTATCCCTAACATTATCCTAATTTAATACAAAAAGATACAATGGTTCAAAATAGATGGAAATATGCTTAAAAACTAATAATTTAAAGCATCAAAACCAGAAGATAAAGCTATCCCTAACATTATCCTAATTTAATACAAAAAAATACAATGGTTCAAAATACATGGAAGTATGCTTAAAAGCTAATAATTTAAAGCATCAAAACCAAAAGATAAAGCTATCCCTAACATTATCCTAATTTAATACAAAAAAATACAATGGTTCAAAAAAGATGGAAATATGCTTAAAAACTAATAATTTAAAGCATCAAAACCAGAAGCTAAAGCTACCGCTAACATAATCCTAATTTAATACAAAAAAATACAATGGTTCAAAATAGATGGAAATATGCTTAAAAACTAATAACTTAAAGCATCAAAACCAGAAGATAAAGCTATTCCTAACATTATCCTAATTTAATACAAAAAAATACAATGGTTCAAAATACATGGCATTATGCTTAAAAACAAATAATTTAAAGCATCAAAACCAGAAGATAAAGCTATCCCCAACATTATCCTAATTTAATAGAAAAAAATACAATGGTTCAAAATAGATGGAAATATGCTTAAAAACTCATAATTTAAAGCATCAAAACCAGAAGATAAAGCTATCCCTAACATTATCCTAATTTAATACAAAAAAAATACAATGGTTCAAAATAGATGGAAATATGCTTAAAAGATAATAATTTAAAGCATCAGAACCACAAGATAAAGCTACCCCTAACATTATCCTAAATTAATACAAAAAAATACAATAGTTCAAAATAGATGGTAATATGCTTAATAACTAATAATTTAAAGCATCAAAACCAGAAGATAAAGCTATACCTAACATTATCCTAATTTAATACAAAAAAATACAATGGTTCAAAATAGATGGAAATATGCTTAAAAACTCATAATTTAAAGCATAAAAACCAGAAGATAAAGCTACCCCTAACATTATCCTAATTAAATACAAAAAAATACAATGGTTCAAAAAAGATGGAAATATGCTTAAAAACTAATAATTTAAAGCATTAAAACCAGAAGATAAAGCTATCCCTAACATTATCCTAATTTAATACAAAAAAAAACAATGGTTCAAAATAGATGGAAATATGCTTAAAAACTAATAATTTAAAGCATCAAAACCAGAAAATAAAGCTATCCCTAACATTATCCTAATTTAATACAAAAAAATACAATGGTTCAAAATAGATGGAAATATGCTTAAAAACTAATAATTTAAAGCATCAAAACCAGAAGATAAAGCTATCCCTAACATTATCCTAATTTAATACAAAAAAAAACAATGGTTCAAAATAGATGGAAATATGCTTAAAAACTAATAATTTAAAGCATCAAAACCAGAAGATAAAGCTATCCCTAACATTATCCTAATTTAATACAAAAAAATACAATGGTTCAAAAAAGATGGAAATATGCTTAAAAATAATAATTTAAAGCATTAAAACCAGAAGATAAAGCTATCCCTAACATTATCCTAATTTAATACAAAAAGATACAATGGTTCAAAATAGATGGAAATATGCTTAAAAACTAATAATTTAAAGCATCAAAACCAGAAGATAAAGCTATCCCTAACATTATCCTAATTTAATACAAAAAAATACAATGGTTCAAAATACATGGAAGTATGCTTAAAAGCTAATAATTTAAAGCATCAAAACCAAAAGATAAAGCTATCCCTAACATTATCCTAATTTAATACAAAAAAATACAATGGTTCAAAAAAGATGGAAATATGCTTAAAAACTAATAATTTAAAGCATCAAAACCAGAAGCTAAAGCTACCGCTAACATAATCCTAATTTAATACAAAAAAATACAATGGTTCAAAATAGATGGAAATATGCTTAAAAACTAATAACTTAAAGCATCAAAACCAGAAGATAAAGCTATTCCTAACATTATCCTAATTTAATACAAAAAAATACAATGGTTCAAAATACATGGCATTATGCTTAAAAACAAATAATTTAAAGCATCAAAACCAGAAGATAAAGCTATCCCCAACATTATCCTAATTTAATAGAAAAAAATACAATGGTTCAAAATAGATGGAAATATGCTTAAAAACTCATAATTTAAAGCATCAAAACCAGAAGATAAAGCTATCCCTAACATTATCCTAATTTAATACAAAAAAAATACAATGGTTCAAAATAGATGGAAATATGCTTAAAAGATAATAATTTAAAGCATCAGAACCACAAGATAAAGCTACCCCTAACATTATCCTAAATTAATACAAAAAAATACAATAGTTCAAAATAGATGGTAATATGCTTAATAACTAATAATTTAAAGCATCAAAACCAGAAGATAAAGCTATACCTAACATTATCCTAATTTAATACAAAAAAATACAATGGTTCAAAATAGATGGAAATATGCTTAAAAACTCATAATTTAAAGCATAAAAACCAGAAGATAAAGCTACCCCTAACATTATCCTAATTAAATACAAAAAAATACAATGGTTCAAAAAAGATGGAAATATGCTTAAAAACTAATAATTTAAAGCATTAAAACCAGAAGATAAAGCTATCCCTAACATTATCCTAATTTAATACAAAAAAAAACAATGGTTCAAAATAGATGGAAATATGCTTAAAAACTAATAATTTAAAGCATCAAAACCAGAAAATAAAGCTATCCCTAACATTATCCTAATTTAATACAAAAAAATACAATGGTTCAAAATAGATGGAAATATGCTTAAAAACTAATAATTTAAAGCATCAAAACCAGAAGATAAAGCTATCCCTAACATTATCCTAATTTAATACAAAAAAAAACAATGGTTCAAAATAGATGGAAATATGCTTAAAAACTAATAATTTAAAGCATCAAAACCAGAAGATAAAGCTATCCCTAACATTATCCTAATTTAATACAAAAAAATACAATGGTTCAAAATAGATGGAAATATGCTTAAAAACTAATAATTTAAAGCATCAAAACCAGAAGATAAAGCTACCCCTAACATTATCCTAATTAAATACAAAAAAATACAATGGTTCAAAAAAGATGGAAATATGCTTAAAAACTAATAATTTAAAGCATCAAAACCAGAAGATAAAGCTATCCCTAACATTATCCTAATTTAATACAAAAAAAAACAATGGTTCAAAATAGATGGAAATATGCTTAAAAACTAATAATTTAAAGCATCAAAACCAGAAGATAAAGCTATCCCTAACATTATCCTAATTTAATACAAAAAAATACAATGGTTCAAAATAGATGGAAATATGCTTAAAAACAAATAATTTAAAGCATAAAAACCAGAAGATAAAGCTACCCCTAACATTATCCTAATTAAATACAAAAAAATACAATGGTTCAAAAAAGATGGAAATATGCTTAAAAACTAATAATTTAAAGCATCAAAACCAGAAGATAAAGCTATCCCTAACATTATCCTAATTAAATACAAAAAAATACAATGGTTCAAAAAAGATGGAAATATGCTTAAAAACTAATAATTTAAAGCATTAAAACCAGAAGATAAAGCTATCCCTAACATTATCCTAATTTAATACAAAAAAAAACAATGGTTCAAAATAGATGGAAATATGCTTAAAAACTAATAATTTAAAGCATCAAAACCAGAAGATAAAGCTATCCCTAACATTATCCTAATTTAATACAAAAAAATACAACGGTTCAAAATAGATGGAAATATGCTTAACAACTAGTAATTTAAAGCATCAAAACCAGAAGATAAAGCTATCCCTAACATTATCCTAATTTAATACAAAAAAATACAATGGTTCAAAATACATGGAAATATGCTTAAAAGCTAATAATTTAAAGCATCAAAACCAAAAGATAAAGCTATCCCTAACATTATCCTAATTTAATACAAAAAAATACAATGGTTCAAAAAAGATGGAAATATGCTTAAAAACTAATAATTTAAAGCATCAAAACCAGAAAATAAAGCTATCCCTAACATTATCCTAATTTAATACAAAAAAATACAATGGTTCAAAATACATGGCATTATGCTTAAAAACAAATAATTTAAAGCATCAAAACCAGAAGATAAAGCTATCCCTAACATTATCCTAATTTAATACAAAAAAATACAATGGTTCAAAATACATGGAAATATGCTTAAAAACTCATAATTGAAAGCATCAAAACCAGAAGATAAAGCTATCCCTAAGATTATCCTAATTTAATACAAAAAAATGCAATGGTTCAAAATAGATGGCATTATGCTTAAAAACAAATAATTTAAAGCATCAAAACCAAAAGATAAAGCTATCCCTAACATTATCCTAATTTAATACAAAAAAATACAATGGTTCAAAATAGATGGAAATATGCTTAATAACTAATAACTTAAAGCATCAAAACCAGAAGATAAAGCTATTCCTAACATTATCCTAATTTAATACAAAAAAATACAATGGTTCAAAATACATTGCATTATGCTTAAAAACAAATAATTTAAAGCATCAAAACCAGAAGATAAAGCTATCCCTAACATTATCCTAATTTAATAGAAAAAAATACAATGGTTCAAAATAGATGGAAATATGCTTAAAAACTAATAATTTAAAACATCAAAACCAGAAGATAAAGCTACCCCTAACATTATCCTAATTTAATACAAAAAAATATAATGGTTCAAAATTGATGGAAATATGGTTAAAAGCTCATAATTTAAAGCATCAAAACCAGAAGATAAAACTATCCCCTAACATTATACCAATTTAATATAGAAAAACAATGGTTCAAAATAGATGGAAATAACCTTAAAAGCTAATAATTTAAAGCATCAAAACCAGAAGATAAAGCTACCCCTAACATTATCGTAATTTAATACAACAAAAAAACAATGGTTCAAAATAAATGGAAATAATTTTAAAAGCTCATAATTTAAAGCATCAAAACCAGAAGATAAAGCTACCCCTAACATTATCCTAATTTAATACAAAAAAATACAATGGTTCAAAAAAGATGGAAATATGCTTAAAAATAATAATTTAAAGCATTAAAACCAGAAGATAAAGCTATCCCTAACATTATCCTAATTTAATACAAAAAGATACAATGGTTCAAAATAGATGGAAATATGCTTAAAAACTAATAATTTAAAGCATCAAAACCAGAAGATAAAGCTATCCCTAACATTATCCTAATTTAATACAAAAAAATACAATGGTTCAAAATACATGGAAGTATGCTTAAAAGCTAATAATTTAAAGCATCAAAACCAAAAGATAAAGCTATCCCTAACATTATCCTAATTTAATACAAAAAAATACAATGGTTCAAAAAAGATGGAAATATGCTTAAAAACTAATAATTTAAAGCATCAAAACCAGAAGCTAAAGCTACCGCTAACATAATCCTAATTTAATACAAAAAAATACAATGGTTCAAAATAGATGGAAATATGCTTAAAAACTAATAACTTAAAGCATCAAAACCAGAAGATAAAGCTATTCCTAACATTATCCTAATTTAATACAAAAAAATACAATGGTTCAAAATACATGGCATTATGCTTAAAAACAAATAATTTAAAGCATCAAAACCAGAAGATAAAGCTATCCCTAACATTATCCTAATTTAATACAAAAAAAAACAATGGTTCAAAATAGATGGAAATATGCTTAAAAACTAATAATTTAAAGCATCAAAACCAGAAAATAAAGCTATCCCTAACATTATCCTAATTTAATACAAAAAAATACAATGGTTCAAAATAGATGGAAATATGCTTAAAAACTAATAATTTAAAGCATCAAAACCAGAAGATAAAGCTATCCCTAACATTATCCTAATTTAATACAAAAAAAAACAATGGTTCAAAATAGATGGAAATATGCTTAAAAACTAATAATTTAAAGCATCAAAACCAGAAGATAAAGCTATCCCTAACATTATCCTAATTTAATACAAAAAAATACAATGGTTCAAAATAGATGGAAATATGCTTAAAAACTAATAATTTAAAGCATCAAAACCAGAAGATAAAGCTACCCCTAACATTATCCTAATTAAATACAAAAAAATACAATGGTTCAAAAAAGATGGAAATATGCTTAAAAACTAATAATTTAAAGCATCAAAACCAGAAGATAAAGCTATCCCTAACATTATCCTAATTTAATACAAAAAAAAACAATGGTTCAAAATAGATGGAAATATGCTTAAAAACTAATAATTTAAAGCATCAAAACCAGAAGATAAAGCTATCCCTAACATTATCCTAATTTAATACAAAAAAATACAATGGTTCAAAATAGATGGAAATATGCTTAAAAACAAATAATTTAAAGCATAAAAACCAGAAGATAAAGCTACCCCTAACATTATCCTAATTAAATACAAAAAAATACAATGGTTCAAAAAAGATGGAAATATGCTTAAAAACTAATAATTTAAAGCATCAAAACCAGAAGATAAAGCTATCCCTAACATTATCCTAATTAAATACAAAAAAATACAATGGTTCAAAAAAGATGGAAATATGCTTAAAAACTAATAATTTAAAGCATTAAAACCAGAAGATAAAGCTATCCCTAACATTATCCTAATTTAATACAAAAAAAAACAATGGTTCAAAATAGATGGAAATATGCTTAAAAACTAATAATTTAAAGCATCAAAACCAGAAGATAAAGCTATCCCTAACATTATCCTAATTTAATACAAAAAAATACAATGGTTCAAAATACATGGAAATATGCTTAAAAACTCATAATTGAAAGCATCAAAACCAGAAGATAAAGCTATCCCTAAGATTATCCTAATTTAATACAAAAAAATGCAATGGTTCAAAATAGATGGCATTATGCTTAAAAACAAATAATTTAAAGCATCAAAACCAAAAGATAAAGCTATCCCTAACATTATCCTAATTTAATACAAAAAAATACAATGGTTCAAAATAGATGGAAATATGATTAAAAACAAATAATTTAAAGCATCAAAACCAGAAGATAAAGCTATCCCCTAACATTATCCCAATTCAATATAAAAAAACAATAGCTGAAAATAGATGGAAATATGCTTAAAAACTAATAATTTAAAGCATCAAAACCAGAAGATAAAGCTACTCCTAACATTATCCTAATTTAATACAAAAAAATACAATGGTTCAAAATAGATGGTAATATGCTTAAAAACTAATAATTTAAAGCATCAAAATCAGAAGATAAAGCTATCCCTAACATTATCCTAATTTAATACAAAAAAATACAATGGTTCAAAATACATGGAAATATGCTTAAAAACTCATAATTTAAAGCATCAAAACCAGAAGATAAAGCTATTCCTAACATTATCCTAATTTAATACAAAAAAATACAATGGTTCAAAATAGATGGCATTATGCTTAAAAACAAATAATTTAAAGCATCAAAACCAGAAGATAAAGCTATCCCTAACATTATCCTAATTTATCAGAAAAAAATACAATGGTTCAAAATAGATGGAAATATGCTTAAAAACTCATAATTTAAAGCATCAAACCAGAAGATAACACTATCCCCTAACATTACCCCAATTCAATATAGAAAAACAATAGCACAAAATACATAGAAATATGCTTAAAAACTAATAATTTAAAGCATCAAAACCAGAAGATAAAGCTACCCCTAACATTATCCTAACTTAATACAACAAAAAAAAACAATGGTAAAAATAGATGGAAATAAGCTTACAAGCTCATAATTTAAAGCATCAAAACCAGAAGATAAAGCTATCCCTAACATTATCCTAATTTAATACAAAAAAATACAATGGTTCAAAATAGATGGCATTATGCTTAAAAACAAATAATTTAAAGCATCAAAACCAGAAGATAAAGCTAACCCTAACATTATCCTAATTTAATACAAAAAAATACAATGGTTCAAAATAGATGGAAATATGCTTAAAAACTAATAATTTAAAGCATCAAAACCAGAAGATAACACTATCCCCTAACATGACCCGAATACAATATAGAAAAACAATAGCACAAAATACATAGAAATATGCTTAAAAACTAATAATTTAAAGCATCAAAACCAGAAGATAAAGCTATCCCTAACATTATCCTAATTTAATAAAAAAAAATACAATGGTTCAAAATAGATGGAAATATGCTTAAAAACAAATAATTTAAAGCATCAAAACCAGAAGATAACACTATCCCCTAACATTACCCCAATTCAATATAGAAAAACAATAGCACAAAATACATAGAAATATGCTTAAAAACTAATAATTTAAAGCATCAAAACCAGAAGATAAAGCTATCCCTAACATTATCCTAATTTAATACAAAAAAATACAATGGTTCAAAATACATGGAAATATGCTTAAAAGCTAATAATTTAAAGCATCAAAACCAGAAGATAAAGCTATCCCTAACATTATCCTAATTTAATAGAAAAAAATACAATGGTTCAAAATAGATGGAAATATGCCCAAAAGCTCATAATTTAAAGCATCAAAACCAGAAGATAACACTATCCCCTAACATTACCCGAATTCAATATAGAAAAACAATAGAACAAAATACATAGAAATATGCTTAAAAACTAATAATTTAAAGCATCAAAACCAGAAGATAAAGCTATCCCTAACATTATCCTAATTTAATACAAAAAAATACAATGATTCAAAAAAGATGGAAATATGCTTAAAAACTAATAATTTAAAGCATCAAAACCAGAAAATAAAGCTATCCCTAACATTATCCTAATTTAATACAAAAAAATACAATGGTTCAAAATACATGGCATTATGCTTAAAAACAAATAATTTAAAGCATCAAAACCAGAAGATAAAGCTATCCCTAACATTATCCTAATTTAATACAAAAAAATACAATGGTTCAAAATACATGGAAATATGCTTAAAAACTCATAATTGAAAGCATCAAAACCAGAAGATAAAGCTATCCCTAAGATTATCCTAATTTAATACAAAAAAATGCAATGGTTCAAAATAGATGGCATTATGCTTAAAAACAAATAATTTAAAGCATCAAAACCAAAAGATAAAGCTATCCCTAACATTATCCTAATTTAATACAAAAAAATACAATGGTTCAAAATAGATGGAAATATGATTAAAAACAAATAATTTAAAGCATCAAAACCAGAAGATAAAGCTATCCCCTAACATTATCCCAATTCAATATAAAAAAACAATAGCTGAAAATAGATGGAAATATGCTTAAAAACTAATAATTTAAAGCATCAAAACCAGAAGATAAAGCTACTCCTAACATTATCCTAATTTAATACAAAAAAATACAATGGTTCAAAATAGATGGTAATATGCTTAAAAACTAATAATTTAAAGCATCAAAATCAGAAGATAAAGCTATCCCTAACATTATCCTAATTTAATACAAAAAAATACAATGGTTCAAAATAGATGGAAATATGCTTAATAACTAATAACTTAAAGCATCAAAACCAGAAGATAAAGCTATTCCTAACATTATCCTAATTTAATACAAAAAAATACAATGGTTCAAAATACATTGCATTATGCTTAAAAACAAATAATTTAAAGCATCAAAACCAGAAGATAAAGCTATCCCTAACATTATCCTAATTTAATAGAAAAAAATACAATGGTTCAAAATAGATGGAAATATGCTTAAAAACTAATAATTTAAAACATCAAAACCAGAAGATAAAGCTACCCCTAACATTATCCTAATTTAATACAAAAAAATATAATGGTTCAAAATTGATGGAAATATGGTTAAAAGCTCATAATTTAAAGCATCAAAACCAGAAGATAAAACTATCCCCTAACATTATACCAATTTAATATAGAAAAACAATGGTTCAAAATAGATGGAAATAACCTTAAAAGCTAATAATTTAAAGCATCAAAACCAGAAGATAAAGCTACCCCTAACATTATCGTAATTTAATACAACAAAAAAACAATGGTTCAAAATAAATGGAAATAATTTTAAAAGCTCATAATTTAAAGCATCAAAACCAGAAGATAAAGCTACCCCTAACATTATCCTAATTTAATACAAAAAAATACAATGGTTCAAAAAAGATGGAAATATGCTTAAAAATAATAATTTAAAGCATTAAAACCAGAAGATAAAGCTACCCCTAACATTATCCTAAATTAATACAAAAAAATACAATAGTTCAAAATAGATGGTAATATGCTTAATAACTAATAATTTAAAGCATCAAAACCAGAAGATAAAGCTATACCTAACATTATCCTAATTTAATACAAAAAAATACAATGGTTCAAAATAGATGGAAATATGCTTAAAAACTCATAATTTAAAGCATAAAAACCAGAAGATAAAGCTACCCCTAACATTATCCTAATTAAATACAAAAAAATACAATGGTTCAAAAAAGATGGAAATATGCTTAAAAACTAATAATTTAAAGCATTAAAACCAGAAGATAAAGCTATCCCTAACATTATCCTAATTTAATACAAAAAAAAAAATGGTTCAAAATAGATGGAAATATGCTTAAAAACTAATAATTTAAAGCATCAAAACCAGAAAATAAAGCTATCCCTAACATTATCCTAATTTAATACAAAAAAATACAATGGTTCAAAATAGATGGAAATATGCTTAAAAACTAATAATTTAAAGCATCAAAACCAGAAGATAAAGCTATCCCTAACATTATCCTAATTTAATACAAAAAAAAACAATGGTTCAAAATAGATGGAAATATGCTTAAAAACTAATAATTTAAAGCATCAAAACCAGAAGATAAAGCTATCCCTAACATTATCCTAATTTAATACAAAAAAATACAATGGTTCAAAATAGATGGAAATATGCTTAAAAACTAATAATTTAAAGCATCAAAACCAGAAGATAAAGCTACCCCTAACATTATCCTAATTAAATACAAAAAAATACAATGGTTCAAAAAAGATGGAAATATGCTTAAAAACTAATAATTTAAAGCATCAAAACCAGAAGATAAAGCTATCCCTAACATTATCCTAATTTAATACAAAAAAAAACAATGGTTCAAAATAGATGGAAATATGCTTAAAAACTAATAATTTAAAGCATCAAAACCAGAAGATAAAGCTATCCCTAACATTATCCTAATTTAATACAAAAAAATACAATGGTTCAAAATAGATGGAAATATGCTTAAAAACAAATAATTTAAAGCATCAAAACCAGAAGATAACACTATCCCCTAACATGACCCGAATACAATATAGAAAAACAATAGCACAAAATACATAGAAATATGCTTAAAAACTAATAATTTAAAGCATCAAAACCAGAAGATAAAGCTATCCCTAACATTATCCTAATTTAATAAAAAAAAATACAATGGTTCAAAATACATGGAAATATGCTTAAAAGCTAATAATTTAAAGCATCAAAACCAGAAGATAAAGCTATCCCTAACATTATCCTAATTTAATAGAAAAAAATACAATGGTTCAAAATAGATGGAAATATGCCCAAAAGCTCATAATTTAAAGCATCAAAACCAGAAGATAACACTATCCCCTAACATTACCCGAATTCAATATAGAAAAACAATAGAACAAAATACATAGAAATATGCTTAAAAACTAATAATTTAAAGCATCAAAACCAGAAGATAAAGCTATCCCTAACATTATCCTAATTTAATACAAAAAAATACAATGGTTCAAAATAGATGGAAATATGCTTAAAAACAAATAATTTAAAGCATCAAAACCAGAAGATAACACTATCCCCTAACATTACCCCAATTCAATATAGAAAAACAATAGCACAAAATACATAGAAATATGCTTAAAAACTAATAATTTAAAGCATCAAAACCAGAAGATAAAGCTATCCCTAACATTATCCTAATTTAATACAAAAAAATACAATGGTTCAAAATAGATGGAAATATGCTTAAAAACAAATAATTTAAAGCATCAAAACCAGAAGATAACACTATCCCCTAACATTACCCCAATTCAATATAGAAAAACAATAGCACAAAATACATAGAAATATGCTTAAAACTAATAATTTAAAGCATCAAAACCAGAAGATAAAGCTAACCCTAACATTATCCTAATTTAATACAAAAAAATACAATGGTTCAAAATAGATGGAAATATGCTTAAAAACAAATAATTTAAAGCATCAAAACCAGAAGATAACACTATCCCCTAACATTACCCCAATTCAATATAGAAAAACAATAGCACAAAATACATAGAAATATGCTTAAAAACTAATAATTTAAAGCATCAAAACCAGAAGATAAAGCTATCCCTAACATTATCCTAATTTAATACAAAAAAATACAATGGTTCAAAATACATGGAAATATGCTTAAAAGCTAATAATTTAAAGCATCAAAACCAGAAGATAAAGCTATCCCTAACATTATCCTAATTTAATAGAAAAAAATACAATGGTTCAAAATAGATGGAAATATGCCCAAAAGCTCATAATTTAAAGCATCAAAACCAGAAGATAACACTATCCCCTAACATTACCCGAATTCAATATAGAAAACCAATAGCACAAAATACATAGAAATATGCTTAAAAACTAATAATTTAAAGCATCAAAACCAGAAGATAAAGCTATCCCTAACATTATCCTAATTTAATACAAAAAAATACAATGGTTCAAAATAGATGGAAATATGCTTAAAAACTAATAATTTAAAGCATCAAAACCAGAAGATAAAGCTATCCCTAACATTATCCTAATTTAATACAAAAAAATACAATGGTTCAAAATAGATGGCATTATGCTTAAAAACAAATAATTTAAAGCATCAAAACCAGAAGATAAAGCTAACCCTAACATTATCCTAATTTAATACAAAAAAATACAATGGTTCAAAATAGATGGAAATATGCTTAAAAACAAATAATTTAAAGCATCAAAACCAGAAGATAACACTATCCCCTAACATTACCCGAATTCAATATAGAAAAACAATAGCACAAAATACATAGAAATATGCTAAAAACTAATAATTTAAAGCATCAAAACCAGAAGATAAAGCTATCCCTAACATTATCCTAATTTAATACAAAAAAATACAATGGTTCAAAATAGATGGAAATATGCTTAAAAACTCATAATTTAAAGCATCAAACCAGAAGATAACACTATCCCCTAACATTACCCCAATTCAATATAGAAAAACAATAGCACAAAATACATAGAAATATGCTTAAAAACTAATAATTTAAAGCATCAAAACCAGAAGATAAAGCTACCCCTAACATTATCCTAACTTAATACAACAAAAAAAAACAATGGTAAAAATAGATGGAAATAAGCTTACAAGCTCATAATTTAAAGCATCAAAACCAGAAGATAAAGCTATCCCTAACATTATCATAATTTAATACAAAAAAATACAATGGTTCAAAATAGATGGAAATATGCCCAAAAGCTCATAATTTAAAGCATCAAAACCAGAAGATAACACTATCCCCTAACATTACCCCAATTCAATATAGAAAAACAATAGCACAAAATACATAGAAATATGCTAAAAAACTAATAATTTAAAGCATCAAAACCAGGACATAAAGCTACCCCTAACATTATCCTAATTTAATACAAAAAAATACAATGGTTCAAAATAGATGGAAATATGCTTAAAAACTAATAATTTAAAGCATCAAAACCAGAAGATAAAGCTATCCCTAACATTATCCAAATTTAATACAAAAAAATACAATGGTTCAAAATAGATGGAAATATGCTTAAAAACTAATAATTTAAAGCATCAAAATCAGAAGATAAAGCTATCCCTAACATTATCCTAATTTAATACGAAAAAATACAATGGTTCAAAATACATGGAAATATGCTTAAAAACTCATAATTTAAAGCATCAAAACCAGAAGATAAAGCTATCCCTAACATTATCCTAATTTAATACAAAAAAATACAATGGTTCAAAATAGATGGCATTATGCTTAAAAACAAATAATTTAAAGCATCAAAACCAGAAGATAAAGCTAACCCTAACATTATCCTAATTTAATACAAAAAAATACAATGGTTCAAAACAGATGGAAATATGCTTAAAAACAAATAATTTAAAGCATCAAAACCAGAAGATAACACTATCCCCTAACATTACCCCAATTCAATATAGAAAAACAATAGCACAAAATACATAGAAATATGCTTAAAAACTAATAATTTAAAGCATCAAAACCAGAAGATAAAGCTATCCCTAACATTATCCTAATTTAATACAAAAAAATACAATGGTTCAAAATACATGGAAATATGCTTAAAAGCTAATAATTTAAAGCATCAAAACCAGAAGATAAAGCTATCCCTAACATTATCCTAATTTAATAGAAAAAAATACAATGGTTCAAAATAGATGGAAATATGCCCAAAAGCTCATAATTTAAAGCATCAAAACCAGAAGATAACACTATCCCCTAACATGACCCGAATACAATATAGAAAAACAATAGCACAAAATACATAGAAATATGCTTAAAAACTAATAATTTAAAGCATCAAAACCAGAAGATAAAGCTATCCCTAACATTATCCTAATTTAATAAAAAAAAATACAATGGTTCAAAATAGATGGAAATATGCTTAAAAACAAATAATTTAAAGCATCAAAACCAGAAGATAACACTATCCCCTAACATTACCCCAATTCAATATAGAAAAACAATAGCACAAAATACATAGAAATATGCTTAAAAACTAATAATTTAAAGCATCAAAACCAGAAGATAAAGCTATCCCTAACATTATCCTAATTTAATACAAAAAAATACAATGGTTCAAAATACATGGAAATATGCTTAAAAGCTAATAATTTAAAGCATCAAAACCAGAAGATAAAGCTATCCCTAACATTATCCTAATTTAATAGAAAAAAATACAATGGTTCAAAATAGATGGAAATATGCCCAAAAGCTCATAATTTAAAGCATCAAAACCAGAAGATAACACTATCCCCTAACATTACCCGAATTCAATATAGAAAAACAATAGAACAAAATACATAGAAATATGCTTAAAAACTAATAATTTAAAGCATCAAAACCAGAAGATAAAGCTATCCCTAACATTATCCTAATTTAATACAAAAAAATACAATGGTTCAAAATAGATGGAAATATGCTTAAAAACAAATAATTTAAAGCATCAAAACCAGAAGATAACACTATCCCCTAACATTACCCCAATTCAATATAGAAAAACAATAGCACAAAATACATAGAAATATGCTTAAAAACTAATAATTTAAAGCATCAAAACCAGAAGATAAAGCTATCCCTAACATTATCCTAATTTAATACAAAAAAATACAATGGTTCAAAATAGATGGAAATATGCTTAAAAACAAATAATTTAAAGCATCAAAACCAGAAGATAACACTATCCCCTAACATTACCCCAATTCAATATAGAAAAACAATAGCACAAAATACATAGAAATATGCTTAAAAACTAATAATTAAAAGCATCAAAACCAGAAGATAAAGCTATCCCTATCATTATCCTAATTTAATACAAAAAAATACAATGGTTCAAAATAGATGGAAATAATTTAATACAAAAAAATACAATGGTTCAAAATAGATGGAAATATGCTTAAAAACAAATAATTTAAAGCATCAAAACCAGAAGATAAAGCTATCCCTAACATTATCCTAATTTAATAGAAAAAAATACAATGGTTCAAAATAGATGGAAATATGCTTAAAAACTCATAATTTAAAGCATCAAAACCAGAAGATAAAGCTATCCCCAACATTATCCTAATTTAATACAAAAAAATACAATGGTTCAAAATAGATGGAAATATGGTTAAAAGATAATAATTTAAAGCATCAGAACCACAAGATTAAGCTATCCCTAACATTATCCTAATTTAATACAAAAAAATACAATGGTTCAAAAAAGATGGAAATGTGCTTAAAAACTAATAATTTAAAGCATCAAAACCAGAAGATAAAGCTACCCCTAACATTATCCTAATTTAATACAAAAAAATACAATGGTTCAAAATAGATGGTAATATGCTTAAAAACTAATAATTTAAAGCATAAAAACAAGAAGATAAAGCTATCCCTAACATTATCCTAATTTAATACAAAAAAATACAATGGTTCCAAATAAATGGAAATATGCTTAAAAACTCATAATTTAAAGCATCAAAACCAGAAGATAAAGCTATCCCCAACATAATCCTAATTTAATACAAAAAAATACAATGGTTCAAAATAGATGGAAATATACTTAAAAACAAATAATTTAAAGCATCAAAACCAGAGGATAAAGTTATCCCCTAACATTATCCTAATTCAATATAAAAAAACAATAGCTCAAAATAGATGGAAATATGATTAAAAACTAATAATTTAAAGCATCAAAACCAGAAGATAAAGCTATCCCTAACATTATCCTAATTTATCACAAAAAAATGCAATGGTTCATATTAGATGGAAATATGCTTAAAAACTAATAATTTAAAGCATCAAAACCAGAAGATAAAGCTACCCCTAACATTATCCTAATTCAATACAAAAAATACAATGGTTCAAAACAGATGGTAATATGCTTAAAAACTAATAATTTAAAGCATCAAAATCAGAAGATAAAGCTATCCCTAACATTATCCTAATTTAATACAAAAAATACAATGGTTCAAAATACATGGAAATATGCTTAAAAACTCATAATTTAAAGCATCAAAACCAGAGATAAAGCTATCCCTAACATTAAACTAATTTAATACAAAAAAATACAATGGTTCAAAATAGATGGCATTATGCTTAAAAACAAATAATTTAAAGCATTAAAACCAGAAGATAAAGCTATCCCTAACATTATCCTAATTTAATACAAAAAAATACAATGGTTCAAAATATATGGAAATATGCTTAAAAACAAATAATTTAAAGCATCAACACCAGAACATAAAGCTATCCGCTAACATTATCCCAATTCAATATAAAAAAAAAATAGCTCAAAATAGATGGAAATATGCTTAAAAACTAATAATTTAAAGCATCAAAACCAGAAGATAAAGCTATCCCTAACATTATCCTAATTTATCACAAAAAAATACAATGGTTCAAAATAGATGGAAATATGCTTAAAAACTAATAATTTAAAGCATCAAAACCAGAAGATAAAGCTATCCCCTAACATTATCCCAATTCAATATAAAAAAAAAATAGCTCAAAATAGATGGAAATATGCTTAAAAACTAATAATTTAAAGCATCAAAACCAGAAGATAAAGCTATCCCTAACATTATCCTAATTTATCACAAAAAAATACAATGGTTCAAAATAGATGGATATATGCTTAAAAACTAATAATTTAAAGCTACAAAACCAGAAGATAAGCTACCCGTAACATTATCCTAATTTAATAAAAAAAACAAAAAACAATGGTTCAAAATAGATGGAAATAACCTTAAAAGCTAGTAATTTAAAGCATCAAAACCAGAAGATAAAGCTACCTCTAACATTATCCTAATTTAATACAACAAAAAAAACAATGGTTCATAATAGATGGAAATAACCTTAAAAGCTGATAATTTAAAGCATCAAAACCAGAAGTAAAGCTACCCCTAACGATATCCTAACTTAATACAACAAAAAAAACACTAGTTCAAAATAGATGGAAATAAGCTTAAAAGCTCATAACTTAAAGCATCAAAACCAAAAGATAAAACTATCCACTAGCATTATCCAAATTCAATATAGAAAAACAATAGCTCAAAATAGATGGAAATATGCTCAAAAGCTAATAATTTAAAGCATCAAAACCAGAGATAAAGCTATCCCTAACATTATCCTAATTTAATACAAAAGAATACAATGGTTCAATATAGATGGAAATATGCTAAAAAGGTCATAATTTAAAGCATCAAAACCAGAAGATAAAACTATCCCATACCATTATCCTAATTCTCAATAATAGACTGGGATCAACTATCCCTATTATAGAAAAAAAATAACTCATATAGATGGAAATATGGTAAAAGCTAATAATTTAAAGCATCAAAACCAGAAGATAAAGCTACCCATAACATTATCCTAATTTAATACCACAAAAAAAACACTGGTTCAAAATAGATGGAAATAACCTTAAAAGCTCATAATTTAAAGCATCAAAACCAGAAGATAAAGCTACCCCTAACATTATCCTGATTTAATACAAAAAAAAAAAACAATGGTTCAAAATAGATGGAAATATCCTTAAAAGGTCATAATTTAAAGCATCAAAACAAGAAGATAAAACTATCCCCTAACATTATCCCAATTCAATATAGAAAAACAATAGCTCAAAACAGATGGAAATATGCTAAAAAGCTAATAATTTAAAGCATCAAAACCAGAAGATAAAGCTATCCCTAACATTATTCTAATTTAATACAAAAAAATACAATGGTTCAGAATAGATGGAAATATGCTTAAAAGTTCATGATTTAAAGCATCAAAACCAGAAGATAAAGCTATCCCCTAACATTATCCCAATTCAATATAAAAAAAAAAATAGCTCAAAATAGATGGAAATATGCTTAAAAACTAATAATTTAAAGCATCAAAACCAGAAGATAAAGCTATCCCTAACATTATCCTAATTTATCACAAAAAAATACAATGGTTCAAAATAGATGGAAATATGCTTAAAAAACTAATAATTTAAAGCATCAAAACCAGAAGATAAAGCTACCCCTAACATTATCCTAATTTAATACAAAAAAATACAATGGTTCAAAATAGATGGAAATATGCTTAAAAACTCATAATTTAAAGCATCAAACCAGAAGATAAAGCTATCCCTAACATTATCCTAATTTAATACAAAAAAAAACAATGGTTCAAAATAGATGGAAATATGCTTACAACCTAATAATTTAAAGCATAAAAATTAGAAGATAAAGCTATCCCTAACATTATCCTAATTTAATACAAAAAAATACAATGGTTCAAAATAGATGGAAATATGCTTAAAAGCTCATAATTTAAAGCATCAAAACCAGAAGATAAAACTATCCCCTAACATTATCCCAATTCAATATAGAAAAACAATAGCTCAAAATAGATGGAAATATGCTTAAAAGCTAATTTAAAGCATCAAAACCAGAAGATAAAGCTACCCCTTACATTATCCTAATTTAATACAAAAAAAAACAATGGTTCAAAATAGATGGAAATATGCTTAAAACCTAATAATTTAAAGCATCAAAATTAGAAGATAAAGCTATCCCTAACATTATCCTAATTTAATACAAAAAAATACAATCGTTCAAAATAGATGGAAATATGCTTAAAAGCTCATAATTTAAAGCATCAAAACCAGAAGATAAAACTATCCCCTAACATTATCCCAATTCAATATAGAAAAACAATAGCTCAAAACAGATGGAAATATGCTAAAAAGCTAATAAGTTAAAGCATCAAAACCAGAAGATAAAGCTATCCCTAACGTTATCCTAATTTAATACAAAAAAAAACAATGGTTCAAAATAGATGGAAATATGCTTACAACCTAATAATTTAAAGCATCAAAATTAGAAGATAAAGCTATCCCTAACATTATCCTAATTTAATACAAAAAAATACAATGGTTCAAAATAGATGGAAATATGCTTAAAAGCTCATAATTTAAAGCATCAAAATCAGAAGATAAAACTATCCCCTAACATTATCCCAATTCAATATAGAAAAACAATAGCTGAAAATAGATGGAAGTATGCTTAAAAGCTAATAATTTAAAGCATCAAAACCAGAAGATAAAGCTACCCCTTACATTATCCTAATTTAATACAAAAAAAAACAATGGTTCAAAATAGATGGAAATATGCTTAAAACATAATAATTGAAAGCATCAAAATTAGAAGATAAAGCTATCCCTAACATTATCCTAATTTAATACAAAAAAATACAATGGTTGAAAATAGATGGAAATAACCTTAAAAGCTCATAATTTAAAGCATCAAAACCGGAAGATAAAGCTACCCCTAACATTATCCTAATTTAATACAACAAAAAAAACAATGGTTCAAAATAGATGGAAATAACCTTAAAAGCTCATAATTTAAAGCTTCAAAACCGGAAGATAAAGCTACCGCTAATATTATCCTAATTTAATACAACAAAAAAAACAATGGTTCAAAATAGATGGAAATAACCTTAAAAGCTCATAATTTAAAGCATCAAAACCAGAAGATAAAGCTATCCCTAACATTATCATAATTTAATACAAAAAAATACAATGGTTTAAAATAGATGGAAATATGCTTAAAACCTAATAATTTAAAGCATCAAAATTAGAAGATAAAGCTATCCCTAACATTATCCTAATTTAATACAAAAAAATACAATGGTTGAAAATAGATGGAAATAACCTTAAAAGCTCATAATTTAAAGCATCAAAACCGGAAGATAAAGCTACCCCTAACATTATCCTAATTTAATACAACAAAAAAAACAATGGTTCAAAATAGATGGAAATAACCTTAAAAGCTCATAATTTAAAGCTTCAAAACCGGAAGATAAAGCTACCGCTAACATTATCCTAATTTAATACAACAAAAAAAACAATGGTTCAAAATAGATGGAAATAACCTTAAAAGCTCATAATTTAAAGCATCAAAACCAGAAGATAAAGCTACCCGTAACATTATCCTAATTTAATACAACAAAAAAAACAATGGTTAAAAATAGATGGAAATAAGCTTACAAGCTCATAATTTAAAGCATCAAAACCAGAAGATAAAGCTATCCCTAACATTATCATAATTTATTACAAAAAAATACAATGGTTTAAAATAGATGGAAATATGCTTAAAAACAAATAATTTAAAGCATCAAAACCAGAAGATAAAGCTATTCCTAACATTATCCTAATTTAATACAAAAAAATACAATCGTTCAAAATAGATGGAAATATGCTTAAGAGCTAATAATTTAAAGCATCAAAACCAGAAGATAAAGATGCCCCTAACATTATTCCAATTCAATATAGAAAAACAATAGCTCAAAATAGATGGATATATGCTTAAAAGCTAATAATTTACAGCATCAAAACCAGAAGATAAAGCTATCCCTAACATTATCCTAATTTAATACAAAAAAATACAATGGTTCAAAATAGATGGAAATATGCTTAAAAACAAATAATTTAAAACATCAAAACCAGAAGATAAAGCTATCCCTAACATTATCCTAATTTAATACAAAAAAATACAATCGTTCAAAATAGATGGAAATATGCTTAAAAGCTAATAATTTAAAGCATCAAAACCAGAAGATAAAGCTATCCCTAACATTATCCTAATTTAATACAAAAAAATACAATGGGATCAAAATAGATGGAAACATGCTGAAACACTCATAATTTAAAGCATCAAAACCAGAAGATAAAACTATCCCCTAACATTATCCCAATTCAATATAGAAAAACAATAGCTCAAAATAGATGGAAACATGCTTAAAAGCTAATAATTTAAAGCATCAAAACCAGAAGATAAAGCTACCCCTTACATTATCCTAATTTAATACAACAAAAAAAACAATGGTTCAAAATAGATAGAAATAACCTTAAAAGCTCATAATTTAAAGCATCAAAACCAGAAGATAAAGCTGCCCCTAACATTATCCTAATTTAATACAACAAAAAAAAACAATGGTTCAAAATAGATGGAAATAAGCTTAAAAGCTAATAATTTAAAGCATCAAAACCAGAAGATAAAGCTATCCCTAACATTATTCCAATTCAACATAGAAAAACAATAGCTCAAAATAGATGGAAATATGCTTAAAAGCTAATAATTTTAATCATCAAAACCAGAAGATAAAGCTATCCCTAACATTATCCTAATTTAATACAAAAAAATACAATGGTTCAAAATAGATGGAAATATACTTAAAAGCTCATAATTTAAAGCATCAAAACCAGAAGATAAAACTATCCCCTAACATTATCCCAATTCAATATAGAAAAACAATAGCTCAAAATAGATGGAAATATGCTTAAAAGCTAATAATTTAAAGCATCAAAACCAGAAGATAAAGCTACCCCTTACATTATCCTAATTTAATACAAAAAAATACAATGGTTCAAAATAGATGGAAATATGCTTAAAAACTAATAATTTAAAGCATTAAAACCAGAAGATAAAGCTATCCCTAACATTATCCTAATTTAATACAAAAAAATACAATGGTTCAAAATAGATGGAAATATACTTAAAAGCTCATAATTTAAAGCATCAAAACCAGAAGATAAAACTATCCCCTAACATTATCCCAATTCAACATAGAAAAACAATAGCTCAAAATAGATGGAAATATGCTTAAAAGCTAATAATTTTAATCATCAAAACCAGAAGATAAAGCTATCCCTAACATTATCCTAATTTAATACAAAAAAATACAATGGTTCAAAATAGATGGAAATAAGCTTAAAAGCTCATTATTTAAAGCATCAAAACCAGAAGATAAAACTATCCCCTAACATTATCCTAATTCAATATAGAAAAAACAATAGCTCAAAATAGATGAAAATAAGCTTAAAATTTCATAGAATGCTAATCTTAGTTTAAAAAATGCTGTTACTATAATAATAAATTTGTTTTTAAGAAACCCAACATAAATATTTAAATAAAACATGTGTAATTATCTTATTAAACTAAAACTTAAGATAAGAGTTAAACCATGAGGTTTTTTTTTAATAATTATGTATTTTAAATATGCTTATTCTAATATAATTATCTTCCTAAGGTTTTTTAAACTTTAAAATTTATATTAATGTATAAAATTATTTTACGTAAGATCCTATTTAATTTAATTAAAAGTTAATTCAAATTAAATCCTTATAAATTAAATATTTAATTAAAATTAATTTTAATTTTAATTAAACATCTAATTAATGCATTTAATTAAATAATTTATTTTAGATGATTATTTTTACAAAAACTATTTTACATTAAAATAAAAATCTATATTAAATTAAAATCTTTAATTAAATATAAAGAGATATATGTTATATAATATTTTTTTAAATTTATATAACACTTATAAATGAAAACTTTATATTTAATAAGATTAAATATTAAAGAGAAAAATAGCTATATTTAAATAAATATATTACTATATATAATATATATATTATAATATAACTATCTTTTTTTCTTTTTTGTAACATAATAATTAATCAATTGAATGATATAATATAAATATCTTATTATAGACTGGCTTTTGAACACCTCAATGTAGTTAGTTAATGGTTACTATTTTACAATTAATAAATAAGATTTAGTTAATCATCAAAAACATTCAACTTATTTAATACTATAATGAGTTCATTCTGTATTATGGAGCTCTAAAATATCAAAATGTAATTTATAATCTAACTCGCTGCAGATTATATATGCTCTCAATATTGTTTCTTTAAATTTCATGTATACACACATTATGCCTGAAATCTGTGAACCCATAAACTACACTGATAAACATAATTTTTCTTTCCTAACATGCGATACATGATATTAATCTGTTTTTTGAAACTGTAAACGAATATGAACTCAGAATCTTTCTATCACCCACCATTTTTGAAATTTTTTTAAATTTTAATTAAAGGATTTCATTTTTTAGCATAAGGATTTAAAGGATTTCATGTATAGTTAGCATTTTAAGCTCCTATATTGTATTTTGTTACCTTTTTTTATTGTTTAACTTTGTTAACATAATTTGTAAGCTATAAATAAACAATACTAGACAATGAATTAGATAATACCATAGTCACATCTTATGACATCATATCTAATACTGAAGATTGAGCCTTCATGGACAAGATTAATCATGTCTATGCAAGTCAAAACAAGTAGCTGAAAATAGAGCTGTGTTGTTTGTATTAAGCACTGGATTTAGGAACGCATTAATTTTGTTCAGTCTTACTGCTGTCTTAAGTTTGTTAACAGTGCAGTGTCATAATGCTTCGAAATTGTGTAAATGATGTGGATGCCTTTTGTTATGTATGTGGCGAGTTTACGAAAAATCAAATAGTAAAAACATTACACCTTTAATTAAAAAAGCATATCATTTGTACTTTCAGGGTAAAATTGGTGATCACGATATAGGCTCCTATATTGTATGTACTAATTGTTCTGCATATTTAACAGGACGGCTGAAAGATACATGAAAGGCTTTGCCATTTAGTGTACCTATGGTTTGGCGTGAACCAAAGGATCATATAACCGATTGTTACTTTTGTTTAACAAGTGTGTCTGGAATTACTAAAAAACCTAAACATACTGTAAAATATCCTTCATTGCAATTTGCAATCAGGCCTGTACCTCACAGTGAAATTATTCCAGTTCCTGAGACACCTGTGAATGTACATTTCGAAAGCAGCAATGAAGAATCAAGTAGTACTGAAGAAGACAACAATGATTTTGATTTTGAATCTTCCAATAAACCACATCTTATATCACAAGGTGAATTAAATATCTTTGTTAGGGATTTAAATTTATCAAAAAATCAAGCTGAACTGTTAGGATCAAGACTGCAAGGTTGGAATTTACTTCAAAAAAATACAAACATTTTGGGCTTTCAAAACCAACAAAAAGAACTTTCTCAGTACTTTATTGATGAAAATAATTTGGTTTATTGCACAAATATTGTTGAGCTTAAGTAGCACTTACGACAAGTTCATAAACCTGAGGACTGGCGCCTTTTCATAGATTTATCCAAGTATAGTTTAAATGTGGTTCTACTACACAACGGTAACAAATATCCTTCGATACCAATCGATTAAGGTATTAATTTGAAAGAGACATAAAATGTGATGAAAGACGTTCTTGAAAAAATAAATTATAAAAAACATAGGTGGAACATATGTGGTGATTTGAAAGTTATAGCTATTTTGTCAGGCATGCAGTTAGGCTACACTAAGTACATGTATTTTCTTTGCGAATGGGACAGCTGAGCTAGGGATAAACATTATGTTACCAAAGAGTGGAAGAAATTAAACTATACCAATAAAGGATAATCCTGGATTTTTGTACATCATGCAGAAATTTCCAAATGTTAAGTGAGGGAAAAATTAAAGAAGGAATATTTTTTGGTCCTAAAATAAGAGAGTTGGTCAAAGATGATGTATTTAACTCAATGTTAAATAATGTAGAAAGTGCAGCTTCGGCTTCATTTAAAGACATCTGTAAAAACTTTCTCGGTAAACAAAAATCCGAGAATTACCACGATATTGTTAATCAACTTCTTACTTCATACAGAGCTACGGGATGTAATATGTCTTTGAAAATACATTTCCTCCTCTCACACCTGGATTTTTTCTCGGACAACCTCGGAGACATAAGTGACGAACACGGTGAACATTTCTACCAAGACATTTCAGTGATGGAAAGTCGCTATAAAAGGAAATTGAATACTAACATGCAAGTCGATTACTGTTGGGCATTAATTTGGGATGTGCCTGAGGTTATTTACAAAAGAAAAGCATCAGCAAAATCATTCTAACACAGATATGGCCATGCAAAAGTATAAATTTTACAGATTTTAACTGTATTTTCCCTTAATCTTTTTTGAAGCATAATTTATTTAAAACTAAGAGCGATAGAAAAATTGTATTTACAGATCTATAATGTACGCAAAAAAGCTATTTAAGAAATGGTATCACACTTAGAGAAACATCAAACAATTTTTTTTTCTATCAGTGCTATTAGTCTGCATAATATTCATTAAAATCAATTTTAATGAATCAATTTGGTTTACAAATACTTCTGATTACTGCACTTACATTGTTAAAAAGATTTATTTTTTTGTGATTTAATCTTTTAATTAACTTTGTGATTTTGTTTACTGGAATATTAGGACATGCAGAATCAAAAATGCTTGGGTAAAAATCTATAAAGCGTACTTTATTTATAACTGTACAATATTTATTTTTACTACAGTTTAAATAAACTTTCAACATAGTACCACAGTTTACATTTTACTGAAAAACAATATGTGCAGCAATAATTAATTTAATTAAAAATATGTAAATAAAAGACCACAGTCTCAGCAAGTATTTTTCGGTCTTCATATAGATGACATAAGAAATCACAAATGTGAAAATAATTATCAAGCTTTATAAGAACAGCAATATATATATATATATATATATATATATAAATTCAAAAAATAACAACTTAACCACCAAAACACAGTAACAGAAAAAACTAATATCAATAGTAGACTTTCACAGGATCCCACACCATCAATCGGTACAAAAATTCTATAATTACATTAAACAAATAACAAAAAAAAATAAAACTTAAAAATTTAGAAAAAAAATTAATAACCACAAAATTTGTAATAACAATACTCCTTCCCATTACTAAAATGATGTAAATTTAAAGCATCAACTATCATAATGGTCAATATGTTGATTAACCATTTGAATTTAAAAAATATATTTATATATATCACAGAAAGGCTGTTTTATACTTAAAAAGTATACATATCTCTGAGTGTGTCACATGCACATCTACTTATGTACACATGAAAGGGCATGATAATACCACTAGTTAGCCTAGTCAATAACCAATAATAATACTTATAACCAAAAACAATGAATACTTATAACCAAAAACAATGAATACTTATAACCTGCAACTATAAAAAAAAATTACAACTGTAACAGGCATTCTACGAATCATGTAATGCTCAATGAACACATTACATTCATGTTAACATGCATCTCATCTTGAAGTTACAGACAGAGAAGCATAATCAGAAAATGATAAAGTTGAGTTCTCTTGACTACATAAATGGACTTTTAATTTGGCAAGGAGTATTACTGCCTACCTTGTTCTAGAGGCAATGTTAGGTTAAATACAATACTTTGAATTTAAGGATTTGCAGCTAATCAGTTGGCATAATCTTATTCATAAAATAGTTAAAATTCTAAGAAACTCAACTTTAATTCTAAATACTCAATCAACTATTTAAAAACTTATTAAGACAAGTCAAACAATTTTCAAGTTAATTTAAAACTCTATGATCATGTTTACAGTAATTAAATACATACATCATCTTCAGTAATGTATACTGGCTCACTCTAAAAAAAATAGTAATAAATTACTGAAAACACTTTAGAAGTGATGATTTTATTTAATAACAAACTGCATGGAAACAAACAGCTAAAAGTTTATAAAGACGGGAAAAGGGACTGGGTGAAATAAAATATTAAATAAATGGAAAATATGTACTGTAATTCCATGTATTTTTATTAAAACTAATTGTAGATGTTATTCAACACCTTTGCGGAACATGTACTTTTAAAACATCAGATGGGCCTACCACACCATTACAGACTTATATATAAGCATTTCTGGAGTAAAATCAAATACATGAAAAGCTTTTTCAAAGGTTTTAAAGGCACACTCAATTTCTGCCATTAACAGGTAAAGTGGAACATTCTGCTATTCCGCCTCCAATATTTTATGGGACAACAGTACAAAAAAAAAGACAGGGCACATTTGTCAAAAAATTTGATCACATTAAAATATAATTACCACAAATCTTGCCTAAAAAAAAATATTTTGAACAAATATTTTAAAACACACATTTTATAGTACCACCCGCCTTCAACGGTTACAGACAATTAACTTAATTTTTCAAAATACTACAACCTGTTACCATGCAACATAAGGCTCTCATTACTTTTAAGATTTGACATCATGATAAAATCTTTTCAGTTGATTAATAAGTACTGTTAATTTTGGAAAAAAGATAAGAAGCTGAGCAGATCTGTAAACCTAAATGACTGTTCATAACAAAAATAAACTTCATAACTGTATAAAGTCTCTCCAGATCATAAAATATATCACTACAAAAAATTCAGTTCCAGTTCAATAATATCAATTAATGGCATATTCATGTAGAAAAGGCTTCTAAATAGTACCCCATGAAATAAAATTTCTAGTACTGCACTTTAAATGACTGAACTTTACATTTAATCCAGTGCAATAAAATAAACATTATCGCAAAAAGTAATGCTACCTTTAAAATTTAGCTAATCGTAAGAGGTATCGTAACACCGGATGGATGATAAAAAAACGAACAAACACTAAATGGATTAATTTAACTAGAAATAAGAATCTGTAGACCATGAAACAGAATCGTTTTTACTTACATGGGTTAGAACTACGGTATAACTATTCGCTCATCCAGGCCTATTTCGGCGACACCCTGGTGTAGGCTCCACAGTTTATCAAGACATTCATTGGATTAACACATTAAAATAACTAACACCGGCAACACTGTACTACAATAACAGTAAACTAAGAAAAATTCATACATCTGTATTCAATAATCCTCGCTGATTTCTGCTTTACCTTACTAACACTTCAACCTCATGACGCCATTACTTGTCTTTCGACATTTAAGGAATACGTTCAAAAACCGTAATAATGACACTGATATAAGAAATAAACAGAACAGTCGTATTGTCACATTTCGCTTTTCAATAACATCAGTTAAGAGCCGAAAATTCAATATGTAAAATTATTATCTTCAAGTAACCTTAGGTTTTTTAATTCATGTATGAACTCTAATGCAATATATGTATACACATATTAACCGTAAGTAAATGTAATAAAAACATTTGTCTTAATTTAATTATATATTTCTGATGTAAATCTTATTATATATAGTACTTTCTAATTGTATCTCAGCTGTATGCAATTGTAGTTTTTCATGCTCTGAGGAAAATCATGTTGCTTATACAACACGCTCTAGACCTACTTTGCCGCCATAAAATTAAACCAGTTATGAGTTAATCAGAAGTAATAAAAAATATTCATAATTTAGAATTAAAATAGCAAAACAAAAAAAAAATATATATATATATATATATATATAAATATTTTAACACATTAATACCATAGACAACAGTATGACTTCTACATGAATTATCTGAAATAACAATAATTGAGAGAGCACTTGCTTTAGTGGTTGTACATCTGAAGGAAAAATTATTATTAATAATGATATATACCTTATTGTAATACACATAATTATTATTAAGGTTATTTGATGCAAGGATGAAGGAGGAACCAGTAAGAAAAGAAAAGACATGTACAAAAACATCTTAAATTACACATTTTTATTTCTAAAATTAGCCATTATTTACAACCTGTAAATTACACATGTACATGTGCACATGCAAACTTCATTGATATTGTGATTACAGTGTACAAAGACAGGTTTTAGTCATAAAATTACATTTTCAAAATCCAACATGCCATTTCATAATACCACTTGTAAATTAAATGTAGTCTAATTTGATTCCAATAGAAGGTTAAGTCTGCTCAGCTGTCATACAGATGGATTTTGACTAATTCTATTGTGACATTGATAATATCTAGTGATTTCCAGATTGCAGGAATCTAATGGCAAGAAGACTGTGAATTTTGGGCTTTTGCTTTTTCTTCACTTATCTCTTTTGGTATTGAAACTTTATACCTCTAATTTGTTAAGCAGTTAATCATCGTCAGCTAATCACTTTGAATGCAGAATAAATGTAAATCAAGCTTAATTTTTCTATTAAGCTAAAGATTTTACTTTATTATTATTCTACTAATTGTTAAAAATTATATTAAAAGACTTTCTTTTACATAAAAAATAATATTCAAGTTTTAAAAAAAGTAGGTAATATAAACCTGAGTTTTCTTTGTACTCATTTAATATTATAAATATGTACTCAAATCCTTTTTTTTTAATAAACACCTTCAAAATTGTTATTTGATTCTGTAATAATTTTATTTATCTTCATCTACTTGCATTATTATTATTTTTTTTTAAGTTTTAGTGGCATCAATTACTATGGTCATTAGCCCCTTTCCATATGAAAAATAAAGAAAAAATAAAAATTTCTTTTCTTTCCTTATCAAATCTCTAGCAACATAATAGTCTACAGACTAGTCTTGTCTTGTCTGATTTTTCTACTTTAACTTTTGGTTCAGGCTTCTTTTGAACTTTGGCTTCATTTTCCTTTGCCTAGGAACTTGTCAAAGGCTCAGTACTTGGTGGAGAAGAATTCTTTTGTTTAATCTTGTCTAATCTTATTGACAGCTTTGGGCTGCTGTCCCTAGTCATATGATTCTTCTACTTTTGATCAATGATTCGTTCTACTAAACTTGCTAAGGCTGGTGTCAGTTCTGTTAACACATCCTATGGTTTGAAGGAGACTGCAGAAGCAGGAGAACCTGTGCATAAGACATGGCCTGTGGCGTTCTACTATACACAATCTTTTTTGCTTCAAAATAACTGACCTTTTGAATGTTCTTTACCTTCTGTATCGCAACTTCTTTCTTTTCAGACAATTTTGTGATCTTGCACTGTGATGTCCATTACAGTTACCACAAATCCCTGTATGTTTCTGCATAGATCACCCAGGTGCAACGGGTCACCACATATGCAAATTCTTTTTCTCGTGCATCTTGCTGCTGTGTCCAAATTTCTGACATCCAAAACACCACAATGGTGGTGGGATGAACTGATGAACATGCAGCCTATGAAATCCAGCCTTTATTTTTTCAGGAGATTTAGGTTTATTAAACGTCAAGACATGCAACGCAGAAGGTATAATTTGTGATAAACTCTTTTCTGATTTGACTCATATATAAGCGAAGCATTGTTAATGAATCCTGTATTACAGCTGGCATGAACAATTATTAATAGTGAGCCCTTGGATAAAGGGGTTTTCAGTCCCTCATGAAGGTTTGTTGTTTTTACCCACAATTTTGGTGTCACATGACTACTATAAATGTAGGTCTCGTGTATATACAATCGGTCTTTCGTCTTTGCGAAACAGGGAAATTTGTCGTAGAAACTTCATTTTTGCATTTTAATGTCATGTCGTTCTATCAGTATTTTCCGGTTGTCTTCTGGTTTTTCCAACTAAATCCCATTTTACATAATATTCTCCTAAAAAATCTTTCACTCCCTTTGAAATTAATTTCACTTTTGCAGGATTTTTGCACAATTCTCTTCACAGTAAAACGCATTTTTTGGTTACATAAAATTTATTTATTAAACGCCTCGAAGCATCCGTGTCAAACAAATCTAAATTGCCCACAGTACTGGGGTGATTTACACATTTTCTCGGTGAAAGGAACACAAATGGCTTCTCAGTTTCATTTGATTTTCCTTCAGCTATAATTCTTTGGACCGATCATTTTGATTCTTTTGTCGCTTGAACAACCATATTCAGCAGTTCAGTTTTCCTCACTATTCTGGTTCCAGCATTGTTTTGTAAAAAGGAAATGTAAACATTGAATACAATTCCCCTCTTCTGACTATGAACTACTGTATCTTTTTCCCCTTACTTGGGCATTTTAAAAGAAAATAACTGTATTGAAATAATAAAAATTTACATGACTGAATTTATGACAAATCCTTAAATGAAAACAACAGAACAAATAGTAAAAATAAATCACTAACAGCTATTCACTTCATTAAGTAAAATGTACACCGCAATAAATGTTTCTATATTAACCACCTCTAGAATAAAATTACAAGCGATTTGGAACATATGATTCTTCACAGCACAATGATTACAGTAGATTAAAAATAAGTAAAAGAAATTCTTAGAATTGCATGTTGTGTTTACAACAATTCATAAATAGCACATTAGTCACATGATTGATTCTACTATTATCATTTGCTATACAATAGGAAATAGGCCTAGATCACAACATTAATATATAATTTAGAATAAAACTCAACAATTACATATGCTGCAGCAAGATTATGAAATCTGTTTTTTATATATTACCAAACCACAAAAGACATATAGAAAATTACAATGTTTTTATTTGCTTTTAACAGAGGCCAATGCATGCAAAATGCTAGTACATAGGCCTTCAGTCCCTGCGCCAACATATGTGCCAGTGAGTATACGACTTCTCCGTTTCGTCGAGTATTCATTCATCAGCATCTAATAACTCCCTTCCATAAAGTTCTTCTACAATTTTATCTTCTGTGCAGTTAAGCAAATCTCTACACACAACTACTTCTCTGGAGGTATTTAGTGTACCGTATGGTACAACCTCAACATCAATGAATCCTATCTTCTTTGCTTTGAGTAACCGAGATGAATTATGTCATTTATGGTCAGGCTTACCATACATCCAGGATTAGCCCAGACAGTCCTGGTTTTTTAGTGCTGTCCGGGGTTGCAAAAATGTCCAGGGTTTGAGAATTTTATGACTGGCAAGGATTTTTTTTAAATTTTAGACCTATATGTTCGATATCACATTTTTAAACATTCTCTTATGGCTGTGCATCACTCACAAAACCTTGGAGCAAGCACTGACATCGATTTTGATGGAGGCGTGGCTAACGGTCTCGCCACAACTTTCTACTTAGTCATTTGGCAACAAAACAGGGCCAATGTGTTTATGTTGTTTTTGTGTGAAGTAACTTGTCTAGCTCATAACTCATGTTTTTGATCATTTTATTTCTGTTCATTTTTTGTCTCATCGTTTAGCAATGGGCAAAAGAAAATGTATATTTAATGTGGCCGCCAGAGCCTCACTATACCCAGTGCTGAACAGTGCCAGCCCATACCCACTGGCAACTAAGCTTCTCATTTTTCGGCTGTACGTACTGCCGATTCTAACATATGCTTACCCGGCATGGGGGGCAATGTTGAGCTCCTCGCTTCAAAAGAAGATCGAGGCCGTCCAAAACATCGCGTTGCGGACGATCTTTGGAGCTCCGTGGTTCGTCAGGAACGCCACTCTCCGATCTGATGCGAGATTTCAATCCGTGTCCGAGGTGGGGGTGGCGCAGGCGCACAGACTGTTCGGGAGAGCGGCTGTGTCCGAACACAGTCATCTTCGGGACATCTGCAGAGAGGACCCAACTCCGACAGTTGTAAGGAAGCGGCCTCACGCCGTACTGGACGAACCACCGTGATGGTGCGGTGCGGTAGCCGAAAATCGACAAACCAGGCTTAGGGGCCTCCATATCGCATGAGCCATAAACGGAATAGTGCGTCAGACGCGTTTCCGGGGTCGGGAGTGAATAGTTTTTTCGCGAGTTATATAGTTTGAAGACTTCAAATACGGTAAGTCGTGCACAAAACAAAAACGCGGTCTAAAAAGGAAAAAAAAAGGAAAAAAAGAAAAAAATTTTTTTTTTTTTTCTTTTTTTTTTTTTCTTCTCGCGTGTGTTTTGTTCTGTTTCTCTTGTTTCAGAAACGGGAGAAACGTGGATGTGGAACGACGCGTCGTGCCGTCTCATCCTGCCAGTCGAAAGGAAAGTAAAAATTAAATTTTTTTTTTTTTTTTTTTTTTTTTTTTTTCTCTCGTGTGTGTGTTCTGCTTCTTTTGTTGCAGATGCCAACAGCCACCACAAAAACAAATGGTTTCTTCACTGCGGCCACGCGGTCCCCCCAACCCCTTCTCAGACACACGCGTGTCTGAAGGTTAATAATTACGTGGAGAGAATAATTACTGTTTACTTCTTTCCAGAAAATCGCCGCCCCAAAACCGCGATCGCGAATAGGTATCACCATCTGTAAGTTAAACTTACAGTAAGATAAAATAACCCAGCAATTGCAACTCCTCCGGAAAAGGGGACACATTGCTCCCTCCTTATAGCTAGTGCCCCGTTGTGGCGTATTCCTGCTAGCCTATTAAAGAGTTAGCACCGAAAGGACTTCAGTGGACGGTCTGAAGGGGAACTACGTCGGGAGGACAGGCTTTATAAGCCTAGCCTTCCGCGGTCGGCCCATGAAATGGGTTCGATAACGCTGGTTTAACAACGGATTGGAATGCAATTAAATCCGTCTTAAATTCACTAAAATAATAATAGACAAAACTTGAAAAATTAGATCCGAGATTAAAAAATAACCCTTTTAAAAACAAGCCCGATTAGAAAGATCCAGCAGCAAGGGACTCTGTCCAGGTTCTGCGATAAAGTAGGGAGTAATAGACTCCTGCCAACTTTGCATTCCATTCCATTCCATATTTAATGTTATTCTGCAACAGGAATACACATTTTTTTAAATTGTGTAATGACAGTAACAATGAATGTGTTTATTGCACACTATGTACTGGAGAATTTTCTGTTGCACATAAAGGAAAGGGTGATATTGAAGACCACGTGAAAGCAGCTAAACATAGCAGTGCTATTAATGCTACTGCTTCAGCAAACATAAGAAATTTTTTTAAAACCAAAGATGGGAATAACAATAACAGTGATCTGGAGTGTGCTGCTAAAGAAGCTACATTTTCGCACCACACTGCTAGACACAAACTCAGTTTGAAAACATCAGACTGCACATCTAAACTGGTTAAAAAGTTGTATGACCCAACATTTTCATCTCCTAGAACCAAAACCAAGGCAATTATTGTTAACATTATTTCACCATTTATATTTGATAATGTGTTGTGTTCTTTGGAAAACATTAATTATGTAACAGTAACGATGGATAGCTCAAACAGAAGTGAAGTAAAACTTGTTCCAATTGTTGTAAGATATTTCAGTCTGGAGGAGAGAATTCAAGTTAAACTTTTAAATTTTCATGAAGTGTCAGGTGAAACTGCTCAAATTTTGACACAGTATCTTTTGCAGTGTGTGAAAAAATACAAACTTGGAGAAAAGTTGGTTTGTTGTACTGCTGATAACATTAACAGTAATTTTGGTGGTGGAAGAGAAAGGGAAATGAAAATATGTTCAGAAAAGTTCAAAGTGATTTAGATAGACCTATTTTAGGAATTGGTTGTTCAACCCACATTGTACACAATTCAGTACAAACAGCATATGATTCTATACCACTGGACATAGAAGAATACCCCTGGATATAGAATATTTATAAATATTTTCACATATATATAGTAAAAGTAAAGAAACTTAAAGAGTTCTGTGAATTTGTGGAAACATATTACAAAAACGTATTATCTCATAGCAACACAAGGTTCCTTAGTTTGTTACCTGCAATAGAAAGAATTCTTTCCATTTTTGATAGCCTAAAATCATACTTCTTATCTTGTGACAAATGCTCAAAATTATTCAATTTTTTTAAAAATCTAGAAAGTGAACTGTTTTTGAAATTTTTATATAGCACTCTACAGTTATTTAATAATGTAGTTCTGAAATTGAAAGCGAATTCTATCACAGCAACAGAAGCATTTCAGACATAATCTGAATTAATTAGTCAACTTCAGGAAAGAAAAACCCAAAAATTTATACCATCTTCTGCCAAAGAATTGCTATGCACTCTAAAAGAAAATAATGATGTTCAGGAACAAAAATTCTTCTCAAGCATACACAATTTTTATAATTCTAGTATTCAATACTTAAGAGTTGTAGAGAACCAGTTTTGATAAAGTTAGTAAGTTTCAGTGGATAAATTTATGAACTGAGATTGCCTAGTCTGATTTAGAAGCGAGTTCACAAGTTGTTAATGAAATTATAAGATTCCATAAATATTGATGAACGTACATTGTTGAACCAGATAATTCAAAACCAAAGGGTAGGTTGTGGTTCAAGTTCTGAAAAAGTACCAGATACTATTGAAGAGAAGTGGAAAACAATTTTTAAGGTGTTTCAAAAGACTGATGTTTCATGTTGCGATATTTCTAAAATGGTTGAGTTTGTAATGTCTTTGGTTGGGACATCTGTTCCAGTTGAGAGAGTTTTTTCAATTACAGACAACATTTGGTCTGCAGAAAGGGGTAGACTTTCAGTATCTACTGTTAAACATCTGCTAAATGTTAAAATTAATTCAGAACTTTCTTGCTGTGAATTTTATGATGTAATTAAAACAAACAAAACATTTCTGAAAAAAGTCATGTCTAGTGAAAAATACAACTGAATAAAGTTTAATGTTTCATTAAACTGTTAAGACTTTTAAGTAATTTCAAAAATATGTCCTGGGTTGGACCCAAAAAATATGGTAAGTCCATTTATGGTCTCAATAAACAATCCCATCGCAATTTTCCTTGTTTCTTTCACAGGTCCTCCTGGATCTTCTATAATCCCTCGAGCGATCACAAACGAACTGATCTTGAAAAATTCCCCATCAGTTTTCTTAATCACCAAATATTTTTGCATCGCTTCATTACCTTTCGGTCTGCGTTTTTCAATTTTAGTATGAAGTTTGTTATTTGAAATTAATTTTACCTGATTATTTTCAAATTAGGACCTAAAATTTTTCTTATAATTTTCCTTTCTTTTTTTCTAGTAAACCTTTGTTGCACAGTCTTATAGTTTCTGCCGCACAGAGTGCTTTAACACACTTTATAGTGTCAAAGTTTACCATAGTTTTATAATGTCGAAATTTTGAGTTTCATGATAAAGACTTTGTTAAATGTGGTTTTCGTTACCTAGAAAGCTGATTCCATTTTGTTAGCTCTAACTGTTTTTTTATCTAAAGAATTCCAAGTGATCCAACCTCCAAGATATTTTAAATTATCCACTTTCTCTATTTTTTTATTACTTATATTAAGGAAATTCGGGCAGTTTTTATCTTAAGAAGGGTTTATATAGAATCTCGTGTGTAACTTGCAAAAGCGAAATTCCCCTGTAGTTATTTGGGTCTGTATGAACTGGATGAATATATATACAACTTCCAATCTTCGGGAATTTTTTCGTTATTCCATATTTCACGAAATATTTTAACTAGGGATTCTTCCGCATTTCTGATATAATTTAACTTTCCCCAGAAACTTTATTATTCTTAAGTTTTTTAACTAAGTTTCGAATTTCATCCAAATCCGGAGGTAGGGAATTTTCTGCATTATGGTCGTTAATTTTGAAATTAAAAGTTTGTTTTAATTTCTCACAATTTAAGAAATTTTTGGCTAAGATTTTACGGTTATCTGTGTTATTGTGCTTTTTTACCATCCTTATCTTCCAACTGAAGACTTAGTGGATTATATTTAGTTAATTTTTGTTTAAATATTTGGTAGAAGTTGCGAGAATTATTTTCATTAGTTTTCGTTTATTTGGTTTAAAAGTTCTTTCCCATTATTTTTTTTGACTTGTTTTATCTTTTTACCAACTTCTTTTCAGATCTTAAGGAAATTTTGCCTATTTTCCTCATTTTTGGTGTTCCACTTTTGCCAGGCCTTTAGTCTTATAAGTCATCGTGTTCTGACGTCCACCAAGCGTGTTTTTTTAACTCTTATGTTACGCAACGCTCTCTGCTTTTTGTATCATTTTGGTTTTAATGTTTTCTCATCTTCCGTCCCTTAAATCTTCTGATAATTTCGAAAATTCGTCAGCATTTAGTATTAATTTCTTAGGATCAATCTTTTTAATTTCCATGTATTAGATTTTATTTTTGTTTTGGGAATTAACTTAAATTTGATTTATGAGAGGTAGTGATCTGAATCTAAATTAGAACTTTTTAACACTAACGTTTTGAACCTCTTTTTTTCAAACTCTTTTTATAGCTACGTGATCAAGTTGAAATTCTTCTAAATGGGGATTTGGAGAGATCCACGTTTTCTGTTTGTGCGGCAGTTTCTTAAAAGCTATGGATTTCAAAATCATATTATGCGATTGCAAATTTCTATTAATATTTCTTCATTTTTACTGGTTCTTTTGTGCATGGGGTATTCTCCCACTACTTTCTTAAATTTCCTCTCCTGTTCGATCTGTGCATTAAAATCTCCCAAGTTTTAATGCACAGATTTTATTTGTGCATTAAAATCGAGGAGATACATAACCGGGGACCAAGGGCTGATTTTTGACAACTTACCCCTGCTCAGGGCCCTTGGTCCCCACCTACGTGTTTGCCCTTCAGGATTTGGAAGTAAGAAACTACATACAACCTCCACACAGATTACCAGACATTTACAATGAAATTCTTTTTGAGAAAATGATTTTTTTTTAATTAAAGGCAAAAAACGACTACTTTTTATTGTTTTTCTCATTTTTTGGTAAAGCTATTGATTTCACAGAAAAGTATTAAAGAAAAAAATTGTAGAGCTTAGAAAGAGAAACAAAATTTGTTGTAAACATTTTTTCATCTGATGCATGTCTTCAAATACATGGAAAAAGCTGATTTTTTTGCAGCTTTACCCCTGCCCAGAGGGTCTCCAGTTACATGTCTGTCCATTGGGATTTGAGATATTTTCGGTACCCTTCACCATTTCCAATATAATTTGTCAATTTACTAGATTGGTGGAAAAATCATACTCGGCTCTTGATCTATTACACCCATATATACACTAACTTTACTTCAAAACTATGAGTTCTGTATGAAGGAGCACGCTGAAAATAGGTGAAATTTAATCTTACCTATAAATTTAATGTCTACAGACAGTATGCAAAAACTTGTATGAGAGCTGGTATATGCACTGTATGGCAGAAAAGTGTTTAAACCATTTCTTTTTTTTCTATTGGCCCAATATCATTCAGCAGTAGAAAAGGACTACCAAAGGGTCATCCCCTATCCTTAAAAAAAGGTTTGGCTAATTTGGTGTATTGAGTAAAAAATTGTAGAAGGATAAACAAAAAAATATATATATATACATATGGTACAAATTGAGAATCTCCTCTCTTTTTGAAGTCAATTAAAAACTTACTTAACACTTTCAGTTGCTTTTGGAGATGTGTGCAGTGATGTTACTACTTGTCTCACCTTGGCATTGACTTATGATCCTGGTGGTTTTCTTGAATTAGGAAGACACATATTAAGAATATGGCCAAACGGTATGTTGAATCTGAATTGGATTTACTCATTTAGTATATCATTGTGTGATTATAAATTCCATAATATTCAATTGTGTTAAGATGTGGTTGTTACTTTTTGTGTACACAGAGACTTCCAGGTTGTTGACATTGTTGGTAAATTTGTATTTTCATCTATGAGGCAGTTGCAAATGTTAACAGTATGTCACTATGAAGGAGTTATAAGTATTTATTGTATCTTTCTTTGACTAATGTAGGATATCATACAGTTGGAGCAGTTCAGTTTATACATTTTAGAAGCATTGTATTTGGTAATTGTGCTTTGTATGTAATATTTTGTTTTATTTCTTCTTCTGAAAGCTACATTGTATCCAGGTAGTTTTTTTTTAATTAGCAAGCTGTTATCTTTGATTCTTTGCATATACTCATATGTGTTAGTGTGATGTATTTTTTGTTTTGGTTATATTTATTTTTATTGGTTTTTGATGAAGTCAGTCGATAAGTGTATGCTAAGAGATAAGTTCATTGTGTAGAATTCTATATGATTTTCAGGTAACATGAGTGTGTTGAGTGGTCTGTGAGTCATACTTCTAAAAGCAGATAGATTGTGAGATTAGATGGTTTGAGAAATTGTGAATGAGTGTATTATTAATGCTAAAACTCAGTACGCTTTTGAAATTATGCTTTTGTGGTTGCTTTCAGTGAGAGTGAAATTTAGAAAATTTGTTTGTTTATTGTGTTTGTACAGAGCAGCAAATTTTAATTCGTTTTACATTTTGTTTATGCATGTTATGTTATTTTGTTTATGCATCTTTGTAGATTTTGTTATACTCTATTTTAGTGAAAGGATGAAAATTCAGAAGTTTTAATCAGCAGCAAGTTACAGTGCACTTGTTATTATCAGTGCTGGTGGTGTAGTGAATACCTCAGATTAGGAGACACTACTGTGTTTATGATATAAGTATTTGATTTATGTTACATTTATTTATTTAATAAGTGATTTTTTCAATGGTTTTCTTATGTTTGAAATCCAGTATAGGTCAAATCTAGTAACTGAAATTTGACACACTTCCCATTATCCAATCAAGCTGAAATTTTGCACACATTTTTGGATCTGATGGTAATATAATATAGAGTATTTAATATCATTCTAAATCCAATATGGCAGACATTGTGAAAATATATTTCTTTGTTTACATATGGATAACAAATCATGTTTCAGTAACTAAGGGTTTGTTGTGGCAGTGAAATGATTTTGTTATGATAATAAAATGGATTTGTTACTATAACCTATCATTACTGGTTTGTTGCTGTAAGATACCTGATTTTGGTATGACAAAAAACCAATTTGTTATCGTAAGTAAATGAATTTTGTTACTATAACAAAATCATTTGTTACCCTGTCTTTTGTTATTTTTCTTCTTGTGAAGATAGTAAAGATTCTCATGGGAACAAAAAATGAAACCAAAGAATACAAAACTAAAAGAAACTGCAACACAATGTAAAAGCTGGTTGGAGAAAGTGCATAAAAAATATACCATGAAAAGTGAGTGAATGAAAGTGAAAAGACGAAGTGGGCGAGAGCTGATGAGTTGATTTTTAGCGAGCGAGAGTTGATGTTTTACTTTATTTTTACCCAGCACTAGCAGAGTTAGATAGAATCAGAAAAAATTATAAACCAATGTGAATGAATTGATGACATTTGAATGAACAAGTGCGGGTGGGAGACTAAAAAGTAAAAAAATAAATTTATTTAAAAAAAAATTAAAACAATGGTTTTCTTTTAAAACAAAATTCCTCTAAAAAGTAAAAAATAATTTTTCATTTAATATAAGATAATCAAAATAATTTTCAACATTTGTAAAAGAAAATTATTGCATGCTCATAAAGTATTACTGAAGAATTCGAATAGGTGTTCTGTGAGAATCCATAAAGGTAAAAATGTGAACATAAATTAAAATGATTAAACCAAATAATATTTTATGAGCACACAATGGTTTTCTTTTACAAATGTTGAAAATTATTTTATCTTATAATCACTGAAAAACTATTTTCTACTTTTTTAACAATTTCGATTTAAAAGAAAACCATTGTTTAAAAATTAAAAAAAAATTATTTATTATATATAAGGTGTGCTTGTAAACTGAATATTATTCACACATGTTGAGTTTATAGTTTTCTTAAGACATGTTTAATATTTAAAGTTATTTTAAGTGTGTGATATGTGCTCTATGTGAAATAGGTAATCATGATTTAACCTTATCTCTTTTTTTATTAGGAGTGCTATGGTCATTAGCCATACCATTTTTATACACCAATGAACATACAATGAATTAGCATTCTTAACTTCAGTGAACTACAGGAACCAGTTTACCAAATGCGGCCTTGGCTGTTTTAGTTTTATAATTACTTCACATCCTTCAATTTTCAAGATGTTATCAGATATTGTAAATTCACTAGGTTTTAAAGGGATGGTTTCACTACCACCTGGAATGTCTCAAGTAGTAGTATCTTAACATTACCAATAAGAATAAAGGTAAGAAATTTAAAACCAGAAGAGTTAAACTTTAAGTTTGGACTGCCAATCTCACACTTCTTATAGTCAATAAATCTTTTGAAGATGTTATTTTAAAGAAAGTAATCTCTAATAATATATTATAGGTACAAAAACACTTGCAGATTTTAGATAGATGTCAAACTGGTGATTCATCTTTTCATCAGTTTCCCTTTTATTTTACATGCGTTATCAGAACAGATAAGAGTTCTTTTTACTTTCAGAGATATTTCTTTTTGTAGTTGTTTTATTCTTTTTGTATTTGAAAGAAAGAAGTGGAAACTTTAGAAGAAATTCTCCAGCTACTTTGATAAATTTTTTATGATTTTTAAGATCAAACCAAGGCTTAAAAATAGAATTATTCACAAAAAATAAAACATTTTATTTTTCTAATACTGAATGACTTTCAAAATATTTGACTAACAGAAAAAGGGAACATTATCTTCTATTTTATTACAATCGCAGCTTATAAGTTTTATATATCCTTTGAAACTTTTCTTGTTCTACTTGGCGAAAAACAATTCTTTTAAAAATGAGATATTATCAGAGTAGGGAATTTTTCAGATAGAGGTAGATGTTTATAATTACTTTAAAAATATAAACTTATTATTAAAATAGTCCAAAATATTGTCAATTGAGATATTTATAACTCAGTTTTATGTTATAATAGCACAAGGTGATTATTTTAGAATATTTATAATCATTTAATAGATCTAGAACATTTTGTATAATTTTTCTTTAGATAAAAAATATGTAAATAATAATTATGTAATAATAGTAGAAAAAGGTAAAAACAATTTTCGATTTTATGGTAAGAAATAAATTAAATTTTAAACATTATGTTAGTAACACCACTGCCTACCTTTTTAACAATGGTCAGTAACTATAAAAGCTTATTGCTTTATAAAAGCAATAAAAGCTTTCTGTTTCTACTCATCAAGTATAAACAACTGCAATAACCTCATAGTACTTGGAAAATACCTGTTCTGTGAATCTTATGTATATAATAAACATAACATTCATTTATGTAATACTTGTGTGTGTGTGTGTGTGTATATATATATTCATAGTATATATAATAATATACTATGAGAGTTGTAGCATACTATAAAAAAAATATTTAAAAATAAGTTAATTAAGATTGATAAATAAATAAAAAAAACAGAAAGTAATTCATGATACAATTGAATTAAGACATTTATTAATGCTATTTAACTTTTAATTTAAGGTATATGTATGTATATAGTATAAAATAATGAGGTAAAATTATTTTATTTGTAAATATTATTGTATCATATATATATATATATATATATATATATATCGACCACAAACCACAAACATCTTGAAGGTGTGTTTGTGTGGTCTGATTTATAATTTATTTAGTTAAGTGAAGGACTTTCTAGCATATTAATATGAGATGCGATCCAGTCAGCAGTTAAAGCAACATTGTGGTATATTCCGGGTTGATGATCTACAGCACATCCAAATCCAGCACTTGTAATTCCAGCAAGTGTCCAACGATTACTTTTAGAATCGAATACTATAAGAGGACCTCCGGAGTCTCCCTGAAATATAAGCATAGTAAAAAATTAATTTAATATTTTATGTAAAAAAATCTTAATTTTCCATATTCTTCACACTGAAAACTTGCTCACTGATGGAAACTACTTCATTTATTAATATGAAACTACGTTACAATAAAATAGATGAGGTGTTAAATGATGATTCTGACTTTAAATAATTGATGGATTAAATCTGAGTAGATGTTAACAAAAAAACGTTCCATTTATAAACTGTACTCTGCGTAGCAAACTTTCCATTAGTTTTGTCCAGGTTTTTTTTATAGAATTTTCAATATTTATTTTATTTATATCCTGTAGATTGTAAGGTATAAAGAGAGTAAGTAAAATTGGACTTGAAAACTGCAGTTCTTGAATCAAAACTTACAGTACCTAAATAGTATCTACTGATTAATTAAGAGAGTTAAATCCTCTTTTACCTGAAAACAGGCATTTTGAAACTGTTTTGATTTCAGGTTCTGGTCATTTTTAACTTTCAAATCTGATTCTTACTAGGAGAACATAAATCACCACCAATTAGTGTTCCACATAACTTAAAAGTACACCTTACTTCAAAGCATCTGGTGAATAAAAAAAAAAATTCAGCAAATATTTTTTTCCCTTGCAAGGACAAGCCACGTGGAATGTCAAATGGAAAATTGAATAAGATGAAGTTCTAGGTCATGTAACAGCTAGAGTTATGTTTCAATTTTAGAATATTTACTCAGAATCAAAGACCTTCCAATTTTCCAAATCATTATTTGTTCTCCTCCAACACAATGCAGTCCTTATGGAGCTATCCTTCAATCTCTGCACACCACTTACCTCACCACCAGTTGGATGAAGTTATTAATGTTAATAAGTCACTTAGGAATGACAGATCTAAGTGAAGGGCAATTATTTTAATGACTGTTATCTAAAATATTTTAATGAATATTCACTAATATTTTTGTCTAATGTTTCATTAAATATTTGTGCATGACATGGAATCAATGAGTATCACTGTTATTCAAGAGGTGCGAAAGAGTATTTAATGATAAAGATTCATAAAGTCATAAGTAGTCATCACTCTCCTTATCTTGTAACAAATAATCAATGCTCAACAAATTTTTTATCTACTTTGTTCACATATTCTTCTTTTATTTTCTATTAAACTCGATCAGTGTTAAACATACTGGTTAACTTTTTTTTCAAACAGATCTATTGATTTAAATCCTATACTGACAACAGAACACTTGATTTAATGATGGTAACTAATAAATTTTAATAATTTATGCTTTTGCTAGTAGTACAGAAATAATGAACAACTATCAATGTTCTAATGAGAATTTTCCTTGTTTTTGTATACTATAAACTAACTAATAATATTTACCAAACAAGCATCCATATGTCCGTCACTGTGGCCAGCACAGAACATTTCTCTGTGAAGTTCTATGTTAATTCTCTTATGTTTGTGCCATTCAAGACATTCTTTATCAGAAAGAATTGGAACTGTAGCTTTGTGCAAAATATTTGTACCAGTTTTCCCTGTAAAACATGTACACTGATGTATTAAATCAATTCAAAAAATTATGAATATTTAAAAGACTAATATTTTTTATTTATTTTAATGGCACTTAAAACTTAATAGGCAAAAAATAACATTCAATGAATCAAATAAAAATATTATTAATTAAGAATTAGACTATTTTAAACATTTTAATGCATTTAAAAATGTACATGACATTAAAGTACAGATTGATTCTAATTTAAAAAAAAAAGTTGTAAAAAATTCTTAACAGAGTCCTAACTGAGAAAACTAAGGGTTTATTGAAATGACTAAAACCACAACAAAATGTCTGCTGGATAAGAGAAGTTGGAATTGGACTATTAGAATATCCATGGAACATTCCGATATCTATTCGGAAAGCTCCTTGGCATTAGAAAAGCAACTGACATTTAAAGTTCACTCCCTTTTACTGAAAAATAAATAAAAATATTTTTTTAGTTTAGTTATTTCATTTTTGCAACAAATAGGGTTCAAGTTGTCAAAACTAATGTACAAGCATCTTTTTAAACTTTCAGTGAAAATGTTCACAAGGAAGAGTATCAGAGCCAATTTTATTCATATTGTATTATACTAATCATTTATTAAATGAGTCAGTTCCACCAAGGAAAAAACATACGGGTTTATATATGACACATCAGTTCTATTTCAAGTAGTCCAGTTGACAATGGATTAGATAATATTGCAAATGATGCAATTTCTGTGATTAAAGACAATAAATGTTTAAAATTCAAATCTAACAACAACATCAAAATTACACATTTTAATAATACTAGTTATAAAATAAAAAAAAAGATAAACATTCGTGGTTTTTAATGTAATTGGACTGAAACATGCCACAAAAATTATTTAGTAATTGCTTATTATTATGTTAGTAATTATTTTGGCATGATTTTAGATAAATACCTTACATTTGATTTACATATTAATAAACTGAATTATTTTAAAAGAAAACTATAATAATTGTAGTATTTTACAGAAGTTTTTATGTAAAAACATTCAACAGTATATTATTGTACATTACTACAATCTGTGATTGGTTTCAGTAACGTATTACGATTAGTTTATTACATGGAAAATTCTTTTTTTATATGTATTTGGATAAAAATATTGAATTTTTTTATTTCTTTTCTTTAATATCGTATCAGGAAAAACCCTCTAGAAATATAAACGTAAGTATTTCAAGATTTCAAAAATCTTTATTAGAGAACCATGGTTATGGTACCTGACTACTTAAAATTTAACTTTAGTATTCAAATTTTTTACTCCATGGTTGTTTTATGAAGGCATTTAAATCATACAATTAACAACAATAATTTTTTTTTGTATTTTACAATTTGTGTAATTTTTATTTATTTAAAAAAATTATCAACTTATTTATAATTATTTCTTATTTATCCAAAAAACAATTTTAGCAATATTTACAACCTTTTGTAAACATCCAAGAGCCCAAATGCCTAAGTTTTGGATTTTTTGGCTGTATAATCTTTTATAAATACATTATATAATTGTCCGAATCAATAACCACCTTGGTTTAATACCTTGGTTACGGTACTAATTCTGTATCTTAATTTTGCTGGTTCGTAATTCAAATAAATAATAGTCATTGTTCAGCCATGATAAATATAATTTAATATAATCTTTAAATTTTACACTATAAAATATTACATTGTTGAATATGCTATGAGTTGATGAGAATATACAGGATGGTAGTGTGAAGTGTAGATGAAGACTGCATTATTCCTTGTTGACATAAAAAAAAAAGAATAAAAATAGTTTCACATTTACTTTTTCTGACAAAGAAGTATACTTCAAAGTAAAATTAAAATAGTCTGATGAAAGAGTGTTAGTCAATATGTTGAAAAGCACATCTAGAGAAAATATGATATGGAAAAATTAATGTTTTGTAATATAATCAGTCATTATTAATTCACTCAACCTAATCTTTCCTCTCCAAATCGTAAATCTATGGCCACTTGGTTTCATTTAAAGAACTAATAATGTTTATTTAATTTCTCGCCTGCTTAGAGGAAATTACAACTAAATAAACATCATGATGAGATTTATGAGTATATTAGAAATGATTATGTTGGTAGTTTCATTATGTTCTAAAAAACAGGATTTTGAAAATTCAGCATGGTGACATCAGTTTCAATTATGTATAAAATAAGTTGAATCATACAGAAAGGTTTTTATCGTTAGATTTGCCAATAGTTCCAAATTTGTACATGTATGATACTGTTATGTAAGTAAGAGCTTTGGCCATACAAAAAGAATAAAGATAACCGTGATTATAATAAAAAGTTGTAAGTTCAATATTTAAATTGAGCAACATAATCTAAAGTTATTTCAAAAGACCTCATCAAATATGGGAGCTAAATAATATGGGAATAGAGATTAAGAATCATTCAGAAGACAAAGACATTTTTAATTTATTCTGCTTTCTACTCTACTGACGAATTCCTTTCTTCATAAGAGACAAATCACACTTGTATACATCATTACCAATGTAATATTCGGTGACAGTAGTGCTAATAAAAATCACATAGTAATATTAACAAAAAACAAATTACTCTTAAAACTATTTAACTCTCGCTTAATATTTCTTGCCGTAAAAACAAATTACTGTAAAAACAAATATAGTACTAAATATTCCTTTACTTATTTGCTTCTTGTAATTTTGTTGATAGTTAACCTATGCCACTAAAAGGCATATTAAAAGAGAGCAATAGGAAGCTAAAATCAACACAAATCATATATATAGACCTATAAGTTACTACAGAGTAGATCAGCTAAAAACAAATGTATAAATTTAAAAAAGGAAATAAAATGTAAGTGAAAAGATAATAGATGGTAGAAAAGGTTAAATTAAAAAAAAAATGTATAAGAACTGATGGATGAACTCAACAGTCAACAAGTACAAAATTTGTTGAAGGCAGAAAATTAAGTCAGTGTATTATAAATAAAATGAATAGAAAATTCAAAGGAGCAGAAGGAAAACTAGGGAAAGGAAGGTATAGTGTCATAGAAAACAAAATAATTATGGGAAAGGTTGATGTAGCATTTGTAAAAGCGGCAAAATATTTTACAGAAATGAAAGTAAATTGTAGTAGTGCAGACGTTGAAATAAAATCTACTGTCAGGAAGAGAAGGGAAAGCTAGTGTAAATGAATGCTTAGAAGGAGCTGTATAGAGGAAAATATTAGGGTGATTAAATACTGAAGGAGGAAAAAGAAATTGATGATGACTTCAGAAAAGACTCTGCATTATAATTTGAATTTGGCAGAGATACTGAGAGAATTAAATAACAATTAAAAGTAGGAAGTGTTACCTTAAAAAAGATAGGAAGTGAATTGATTCACTAAGTGAAGTAGGAGAGAGAAAGCTACACATTAGTATGCAAAATTTATCAAACTGGAGAAGTATCTTCAGATTTTAATAAAACAATTATTTTTATCATTCTAAAGAAAAAAGAATCAGACAAACACATGAACTACTGCAATATAAGTTTAACATTTTATATTTTTCAGTTAGAATAGAGTAGATCTGTGGAAGAATAGATAACGAGATATATTAAATAAAGAGAACTTTGGTTTTCAGAAATAGCATGGGAACATGAGAAAACTTCATTTTTCTAATAAATTTTTGAGGCAAGTTGAACAAAAAAAAAAGTCATGTTGGTGCATTTATAAATATTTTTAAAAACATTATGTGTAAATTTGAGTATAAAGTGTTCAAAATTAAAAAAAAAAAAGGTTTGAAGTATAGAAAAAGAGTAATTTGTAGTTTTTACAGAAATCTGTTAACTGTAATAGAAGTTGAAAATGAAGAAAGCCTAGCAGAAGTACAGAAAGACATGAGACAATGATTTGGTCTATCTCTTTATGTTTTAATTTGCATATAGAAGAAACAATAAAAGAACTAAATGAAAATCTTTGAGAGAGAAATCATAATCCACAGACAAATTATAAAATTGTTAACATTTACTGATGATATAATTATTTTGAAGAATGGAAAGAAGCAAACAGTTGGTGGGGGAATTTAATTTGAAAGTAAACAAGATAAAAATATAGGTAATGAAAAGGATGATAATGATACAGATAATAAATTAAATATTAAAATAGGAAAACGCAGTATATCAGAGATCAAAGAATTTTGTTGTGGCTTAATAAAATTACATTGTGTAGACAAAGTAAAGAAGATATCAAAAACATACTTTACAAGCCAAAGAGATTTTAGCAGAAATAAAAAGTGCTACTATAAAAAATACATTTAGGTATATTCAGAAGAAACTGTTACAAATTTATGTAGAGTGCAGTGCTTTATGGCCGCAATATATGTACAACAAGGAAGCTACAAAACAAAGACATTTTTGAAATGTGGTGATAGGGTTTAGTTAAAAATTAGGTGAGTTGATAAAGTACAAGATGAAAAGACATTCTGATGAACTGGCAAAGAGTGAAGTTTATAGCAGAATCTTGTAAAAATAATAGACTGATGGGCATACAGGGTATGCTGAAGGGACATTAAGTGATGCAGAGTTAGTGAATCTAGCTGTAGGAGTTTATATGCAAACAGAAAAGGTAGACAAATGTTAAAATATATGACAGATAAGATTTAATAAAATTATACTAATATAATTTATAATATTTAATAAATTATAGATTCTTCAACTTACCATAAGTAGTATCTGTTTTACCCCAGCCAGCTACTACACCTGTGTGACCTTTAAATGTAACTTCATGGCGTGGCAGACAGATTGGCAAAATGTTTTCTCTATAGAAAACTTCCTGAGATAATTTAACAAGTGCAACATCAAATCTATAAAAAAAGAAAATAAATAATTAATACTAAATAAAATAAACATTATACATAAATTTAGAAAGCCTCAGGAGCTTACTTGGGGCTGGGGGGGGGGAAGAGCTTTGTTTTTGACAAATAGGATGAACCATAATGATACCCAACATCTGCATCATACAATATAAGAATTTGTAAGAGTATCCTTTCAGCCTTTCACTTCTACTCCAATAATTAACCTGCACAAGATGCCCCTGCTAAGTCAAGCAACTTACTGGAAGGTTGGGTAACTGACCCCAGTGAGATATTAGATTCAGTGATTAGATTTGTGTTGATAGTGGGGACTGAAAATTTATTTTCAGCTGTTCCCTTGATATACTTGCATCCTGAATGGATTAACTCCTTTCACTGTCTCAGGAAGTAGGTATCCAATGACATCGATGTAATGCTAAAGCCAATAAAGGGAATGAGTGTGCCTAGGCATGTAAGTGGCAACCCCACAACTAGGTTAGGGTTCCTTGGGCTAGTTCCTTAAAAATCTGAAGTTTTATCTACTAAAAGAAAACATAAAGAGAAATCGGATTGGATTTATCAGAAATATAAATTTAGAAGAGGAGCAGTATGAGAAAGAATAAACTACAGATCTCTTGTATACCTTAACATCTAACAGTATAAGAGGGACAACTAAGTAAGAAAGAATAAGTTTAGATTTTCTTATTGGTTTTTACTTAGATAAGGTTAATTCTTTTTCTTTAAGTTCTGCCTCCACATTGAAGAATTATTATCATTGGTAATTATCATGGTAATACTAATTTTAGAAGCTGCTGCCCAGAACAGGTCACTTAATAAACATTCAAACATTCTCTCAGATTATGCAGTCCAACATATGGCTTCTTTCTACACCTCTCCTTCTTTGGATCCAGTTTTGAAAAATTAATGATTTATCCCTGAGTAGATAAAGCCAGTGTAAACAGAATAACTGAGGTCAGAAATCAAACCTTTCAGAAAAGAACATTTTTGGTCCATGGATAAAATTTGGATGGTCTTTCAATTTCATTTGTGGGAAATATTCACAATACAGCTACTCAAAATTTCACTATACAAAATGTTGCATAATTAAATTATATGTTATGGTATAATCCAATGCTCCCATATTCCCAGTTTAATAACAAAAATACACTAATTATAGTTATTCAAATAAATGCATTCTAAGAAGCTTTCTAAAATTTAAAGGGTTACAGTTGTAAAATATGTTGATTTATTTGATTATTGATTATAGTTACTATGTCTGACTATAGTTACTATGTCTGAAGTGAAAAATGAGCATTATACTTGGAGTTAAACTTTTATATTTTTTTCACTAGTTTTACCATTAATAATAAAATAATAGCAACTCCAAAGAGTTCTAGGAGCACAATTCAATGCAAAGAATAAGTGATTGATATATGTTTTTTTTTTTTGAGTTTTAATGACTATAATAATAAGTAGTAGTCTAATAGGATCATGGTTAAGAATATTGCAATTATCTGTACTTGGTTTAGTTTTTTTTTACATTCTGTTTGAAACATAATGACTGGAAAATTTTAATTATTTATAAATTTGTGAAACTCTAGAAAAGTATTAAAAAATAACTTTAATGATATAATAAATAAGAAATTACATAAACAAAATACAGAAATTCCACATTCATGAAAATAAGAATTAAAAAAGAAATCATAAATCTTTTTAGTAACTCTGCCATCTGTAATGAATTAAATTTTTAATTATAAGATTCTAGTACAATTGTAACTGCAGTAGTGTGCACTCTACTTGGTGTCACATTTTATATTGTTTGTAAATTTTATAATCTAACAATAAATCTTGTGGGTTGAAAGGGTTTTAGTATTTTAATTATTACACATTCAAGTAAGTGGCAGCAATACAAGAGAAATGCAGTTTTTGTTGTTATAAAGTACTACAATTCTCAAGTTATTTGTTTATTTTTGTTTAATGTAATATAATAACTGGCTTGTAACTGTTAATTACACTGATAAACATAATTTTTGTTTCCTACCGTGCGATACATGATTTTAATCTGTATTTTGATACTGAAAATGAATATGAACTCAGAATCTTTCTATTACTCACCATTTTTGAAAAATTTTTAAATTTTAATAAAGGATTTTTTTCATTTTTCAATGTATAGTTAGCAATTTAAGCTCGTATATTGTATTTTGTTACTTTTTTTTTATTGTTTAACTTTGTTAACATAATTTGTAAGCAATAAATAAACAATACTAGACAAAGAATTAAATAATACTATAGTCACATATTATGACATCATATCTAATAAAAAAGCAATCATATCAAATAAAAACAATGAGCCCTCATGAACAAGATTAATCATGTCTGTGCAGGCCAAAACAAGATGCTGAAAACACAGCTGCGTTGTTTGTATTAAGCACTGGATTTAGGAATGAATTAATTTTGTTCACTCCGATTGCTGTCTTAAGTTTGTTAACAGTGCAGTGTCATAATGCCTCGAAATTGTGTAAATGATGTGGATGCCTTTTGTTATGTATGTAGCAAGTTTATGTAAAACCAAATAGAAAAAGCATTTCACCTTTAATTAAAAAGCATATCATTTGTACTTTCAGTGTAAAATTGGTGATCAGGATAAGATGTGGGTTCCTCATATAGTATGCACTAATTGTTCTGTATATTTAACAGGATAGCTGAAAAGTACATGGAAGGCTTTGCAATTTGATGTACCTATGGTTTGGCGGCGTGAACCAAAGGATCATGTAACCGATTGTTACTTTTGTTTAACAAGTGTGTCTGGAATTACTAAAAAACCTAAACATACTGTAAAATATCCTTCATTGCAATTTGCAATCAGGCCTGTACCTCACAGTGAAATTATTCCAGTTCCTGAGACACCTGTGAATGTACATTTCGAAAGCAGCAATGAAGAATCAAGTAGTACTGAAGAAGACAACAATGATTTTGATTTTGAATCTTCCAATAAACCACATCTTATATCACAAGGTGAATTAAATATCTTTGTTAGGGATTTAAATTTATCAAAAAATCAAGCTGAACTGTTAGGATCAAGACTGCAAGGTTGGAATTTACTTCAAAAAAAATACAAACATTTTGGGCTTTCAAAACCAACAAAAAGAACTTTCTCAGTACTTTATTGATGAAAATAATTTGGTTTATTGCACAAATATTGTTGAGCTTAAGTAGCACTTACGACAAGTTCATAAACCTGAGGACTGGCGCCTTTTCATAGATTTATCCAAGTATAGTTTAAATGTGGTTCTACTACACAACGGTAACAAATATCCTTCGATACCAATCGATTAAGGTATTAATTTGAAAGAGACATAAAATGTGATGAAAGACGTTCTTGAAAAAATAAATTATAAAAAACATAGGTGGAACATATGTGGTGATTTGAAAGTTATAGCTATTTTGTCAGGCATGCAGTTAGGCTACACTAAGTACATGTATTTTCTTTGCGAATGGGACAGCTGAGCTAGGGATAAACATTATGTTACCAAAGAGTGGAAGAAATGAAAGGACTAATGAAAAATTTTCTAAAATCAATGAAGAAGGATAGTCGCAGATTTTTGTACATCAGGCAGAAATTTCCAAATGTTAAGTGAAGGAAAAATTAAAGAAGGAATATTTGTTGGTCCTCAAATGAGTCGGTCAAAGATGATGTATTTAAGTTGATGTTAAATAATGTAGAAAGTGCAGCTTGGGCTTCATTTAAAGATGTTTGTAAAAATTTCTCGGCAAACAAAAATCAGACAATTACCACAATATTGTTAATCAACTTCTTACTTCATACAGAGTTATGGGATGTAATATGTCTTTGAAAATACATTTCCTCCACTCACATCTGGATTTTTTCCCGGACAACTTCAGAGGCGTAAGTGACAAACACAGTGAACATTTGGAAAGCTGTTATAAAAGGAAATGGAATATTAACATGCTAGCCGATTACTGTTGGATATTAATTTGGGATCTACCTTAAGTTATTTATAAAAGAAAAGCATCAGTGAAATCATTGTAACACAGGTATGGCCATGCAAAATTATAAATTTTACAGATTTTAACTATATTTTCCTTAATTTCTTTTTAAGTGTAATTTCTTTAAAACTAAGGGTGATAGAATAATTGTATTTACAGATGTAATGTAAGCAAAAAATTCAAGAAATATCATACTTAGAGACATTAAAAAAATCTTTTTTGTTGGTGTTATGTTTCTGTTTTTTTTTGTCTATCTATGTAGTTCCTCCTTCTCATGGAACATCTTTTCTTGAGAAAATATGTACCCCAAATTGCAAACGTTTGACAGAAGATATTCCATGAGAAAGAAGAAGGAAACTAGTTTCAACAGTAATAAACATATTCCACATAAAAAAGCAATTATTAAGTTTTATTATGTTCCTGTGAAATGACAAAATAAACCAAATTTTATAAGTAAAAAGTCTTTAATTACTTCAAAATGTTTTTGGTCACCCTTGTGACTATGGAAACAAACCATAACCACAGTCACAGTTTTGAGTGACTGAGCAAAACCAGTGGTCAAAATACTCACAAACTTAACTTTACAGCTGAATAAAAACACAGCAAACAAATAAATATTTCTGATCAAACCATCTCAAAAAGCAACCAACAAAAACACACTTCAAAATATGTGGAAAATCACCAATGACAGTCATTTTCATTCACATTACCACATACCACAACATGTTCTAGATGGACATGTAGAACCACAAGAGAATTTTAGAACATTCTAGAACCACAAAACTATCCACTTTTGAAGTATGACTCACAAACTACTCAACACAAATATATCATCAGAAGAACTTAAATCTGAAAAATATCTAGCACATACAAACAGATATAACAGTACACTTACTGTAGTAAAACGTTTTTAAAAAAAAGATGCATACGCATCCATCACACGCACATAGGAATATCTTTCCCTCTCTCCTTTTGATGAATCATCACATGTTACTTATCTACTTGGCATTCTGTAACTGACAGCTCAAAACAACACATCGTAATTTGAGATTTACTACTGTACAACCTGCATAATGCTGGTCAGGTTTTCCACATTCCCTTCTATTTTTTCTAAATGTGAATAAAAATAAATTTGCCAGATACTGTATTTTTAAATTAATAAAGTAAAAAAAACTTTTATTAATTCATTAATTTAAGTTAGCTCTTTTAACTCCTTATCATTCGTAAACCAATAAAGAATATATTTTATAAACTAAGTGTGTTCATTGCAAATCATGAATTAAATTATTCATGAGTACGGCCATATTTCTAAGGCTACTGCCATACCACCCCGATCTAAATCCAATTGAGTTGATTTGGGCTGCAATTAAAAAATCTGATGTGGACACTACATGACTTCCTTGTACACATATTAAATTACATATACACATTTTTTGCTGCACTTCATTTAAACTTATTTCATTTGAGAGTAAGATACAATCCTCCAATTCTTTAATAAAGTGGACAGTTACACAATTGTTAAAATATTAGATATTAACATCAAATATTTATACAATTATTAATTCAACAATCTTATCTGAAATATTAGGATAGAGTAGAAGTCCCTTTATTACTCTTGAAATAACTGTATGCTTATATCTATCCAATACTATGTTTTTTAAATTATTATGATGTAAACATGAACATAATGAAAACAAAAACGAATAATCAGATGTTTCACCAAATCTGATGTGGACACCACATGACTTGCTTGTATGCCTATTACATTACATATACACATTTCTCTAAAATGAAAAGTACATAAAATTTCATTTCATTAATAACTTCTGATATTTTTTCATTTTTTTGTTGTTATTGAATTATTATTTATTGTATTTTTTTTTTACAATGAGAGATTAATAATTATTAATAAATCAATATATTTAAATTAAAAAAAAGTTAACAAAAAAAGAGGTGAAGTCGGATTTGAACCGATGTGCCTTCCCCTTGTAAGATACAAATATTTCATTAATTAAAATTTTATTTGGCTATAATTCTGGAACCAATGAAAATACGTACCACTTATGATATGTCATTGAATAGCTCACAATGGGGCTTATTACTGCAGTTAAAAAAAAGTCCAAAATCAAATTTTTTTTTATTTTGGGCTTTTTTGGACACTTTTGGTTCAGTCGATTGCAATCAAAAAGGAGATGCACAACTAGATGTTACAACAGTCCTAAATCCAAAATTTCAACATCCTACGTCTATTCGTTTTCGAGTTATGCGAGATACGTACGTATGTACATACATACAGACGTCACGCCGAAACTAATCAAAATGGATATTTCCGTTGAAATCTGAAAACCAAGTTTTTTCGCGATCGCAATGCTTCCTTTACTTCGTACAAGAAAGTAAAAACAAATGGCCAAGCAAAATATCAATTCGCCTTTAGAAGAAAAAAAAAATTTGTTTGAAGCTCTTTCAGATTTACGGCGCAGAAAATTGGAAAAACGTTGTAACATGTTAAAAAAATTGAGGGCAGTCACTTTGAAAATGATATTATAATTGACGAGGAAATTGATAAATTTATAATTACTGTAAAGTGTGCTGAATCGAACGACGATCAAAGCAGTGCCGTCAGTGATATAAAACATCTAAGCGATGAGAACTAACTGAAGTATAAGTGGATCCTAGTAGCCGGCCTCCGTGGGGCGAATGGTAGCGTCTCGGCCTTTCATCCGGAGGTCCCGGGTTCGAATCCCAGTCAGGCATGGCACTTTCACACACGCTACAAATTCATTCATCTCAATCTCTGAAGAATGCCTAACGGTGGATACGGAGGTTAAAAAAAAAGTGGATCCTAGTAGCCAGAAGGTAACCACGGTGGGAAAAGGAGTCACAATCATCAACATGGTAGTTCTGCCTAATCCCTCTTTTTAAAGTTTCACTATAAAATGCTTCCATATACAACTATCAAAACAAAATATACATTTTGTTTATCCATTAAATTATAATTATGCATTATGCTCATTATCCATTATGCTATATTGCTTAACAATATATTTAAAATTAGCATTAAAAATTGAGTACAGTAAGGTAAGTTCAGTTAAATGAACAATATGCACAATTGCTTTACTTAAAATTATTTTAATTTTATTTTATGCCTTGATGTCATATTTTTACATATGTAAAAATGTTGACAATTTAATTTTTAATCTTAATTTTAATTAATTTTTATATATATATATTTTTTTTTAATTTTTTTTTTAATCTTACTGAATAAACGTTTAAAATAAAAAGATTAAACGTTTTAAATTGTAAATAAAATAAATAAATGCATGATATGTAATTATATTTTACAAAGTTTGTAATGTAATTTGAGATGAATATATGAATACATAATGCAGCTGATGATGCGAGTAAATCGCAGAAGCGCTCCTGCATATATAGTGTAATAAGATAAGTCATCCTACCTTATTCTATAGTTTGGTTGATCTAATAAAATAAATATATTTGAATACAATACAGAGGAGTACGATTCTTAAACGAATTAATTAAAAAAATATATATCTATATATATTTAGGTGAGAATAGTTAACAATTTACATTTCCTTCAAAATACATACGTACAATACATAAGTTTTTCACTTCCTGATACTAATAAAAATCCTAATATATTGGGAATGACAGTAAACTGTACATATCAATCATTACTGGCAGTAACATGTACACTGTATATATACATGAACATCTCGATTCCCCCCCGAGGGGAGAAGATCCCACCTCGTAGTGTGTCCGGTCGCTACAGCACCCCCTCCGTTCTAGCCAGTAGTGGCTTTAACGGAGGACATCTTCTAGCCCTCAAACTGATTGCGCACCATAGCTTTCAGTTCAGGCCCCACAGAGATGCCACCAATGCAGATGCCCCGAGGGACATCTGCATCGGTAAAATTCACCCCGATAGTAGTTTTTTAGGTTTATGCCTTCAGAAAGAAGACAACGGACACCTGCAGCTACCACGTCGCCCTCAGGAACTAAGCTAGAAGCCTAACCGCGGAATGAAGACCCCGCGCCTAGCACTATCTTTTAAAGAGCCAATTTATCGAATGTCTCAGATCCGAGCAAAACAACCACTATAACAAAACTTCCCACTAAAAAGTTTTAACACAACGAAATTTGGTCCTAGTTCCCTTAAGAACCCCACTTATTACTCGAAATGAGTTTCCTAACTGACTCCGCTCCGGTCTGCCCGGGAGAGGAGAATAAACGCCTACTCCCACACAGCTCCATCGCGGAGTCCCGTGTGACATTCACCATCTTTCGTAAACCGCCGTCGAAACGCCGCTGCATACCACCGAAGCGACACCCAGACACGCCCGCCGACAGTGTCGTTAGCTCACAAAATGCCCTCGTCGAAGCGCGACCGCACTCCCCGGGACAAGGATAACCATGCCCGTTGGCAGCGGCCGCAACTCCGCCGACAGCTTTATTCCAACAAAATAGCACCAATTAGATCTAACCGAGGCACGCTGCCTTAAGCGCCTACCTTCGGCCAGTCAACTGCCCAGGCGGTCCCTAGCCACCGAGGTTCCTATCACCTACTAAATCCCTTCGGCAGTCCTGCTCAGGGCGAGGAAGCGAATGAAGCCAGCAACTATTGTCCACTCTCTACGAGTCCTTCAGTTGACTCGTAGATCCAAAACAGAGTTCACTCTCTCGGGTTCACTAGTAACTCTAGTACGCTCAACTTCGTACCGGGGACATACGTGTAGGACATGGTCCACGGTGTCATCGACCCTACAATTCGGACAGAAGCCGGAATCGACCAACCTAAACCTAGCCAATTTATCCCTAAAGGCACCATGTCCGGAGAGAAACTGCGTCGTGTGCTGATTTGGGGATACCCAGCTAACCGCTCGCAACTCTCTAACATTGGGGAATATACCATGCGTATAACGACCTGTTGAAGAATCGTTCCACCTATCTTCCCAAGAGTCAAAACCTTGGTCTTCGATCTCACGCACACGCTCTGAAGTAAGAAGGCATCCCTTCTTTGCAACGCTGGCTACGTTCCGTAGCCGAAATATCACAGCTTTGATGCCTGCGATCACAGTTACTGCCTCTCGCGAGACAGTCCTGTAACCGCCGACAACCGCTAATAAAAGAAGATGCTGGGCTCGTAATAGAATGTCCCTATAACATTGGTACCGCATACGATGAGCCCAGACGGGCTCAGCGTACAACATAATGGCCTCACAAACACCTTTGTAAAGAATCTGCATGGTACGGAAATTCAACCCCCAATCGGGATGGACTACTATACGGACGCCGAAGAAAGCATCAACTGCCTTCATCGCCACATACTGCAGGTGCTCCTTGAACAGAAGCCTCTCATCAAGGATAACACCCAGATACTTCTGAAGAGTGACATACCTAATTGAACCGCCGTCTATCACAACCCGCGGGTGGTGAGTTGCAGCTAGCCGCCCTTCAAAAACATCATAGTGGTTTTCTCCGCACTGAAAACCATCTTATGTTGAAGACTCCACAACTGCAAAACCCTACATGCCTGTGCCGCTCTAAGCTCAATCTCAGCACGCGAACCGCCCACGACCAGCAGCAGCCCATCGTCGGCATAAGCCACAACGCGACAACCACCGGGCAAATGCAGCCGCATGAGAGTCGAACTCGATGGTCCAGACGAGTGGACCTAATACACTGCCCTGTGGACATCCTTTTGACAGGGTCTTTCCTAGTTGCGAACTGCCGTCCCGAAGGACAACAGTTCTTTCGCTGAAGTAACTCGAGAGAGTGCTAATTTCATCCCGCGTGCAACCACGCTTCTGCAATTGAAACAAGGCAGAGGGCCACCACAAGTTATTAAATGCCCCGGATATGTCCAAAATGACACCGAGTACATACTTGCACTCACTGCCTGAAGCCAGATCCAGGACCCTAAGAATCGCGTCCTCTGTACTCTTGCCGGGTCTAAAGCCATACTGCATACTGGTCGTCCATCAGCATGTGATTTGAAGTCAGCCTACTATTAATGCGGAGGTAGAGTATCTTCTCGAAAACCTTTCCAACAACTGGCAAGAGCGTCAGAGGACGGTAAGAAGAACTGACGGTGGGGTTCTTGACGCCAACTTTGAATAACAGCTTCAAAATACCACGCTTCCAGCAAGCCGGGAAATACCCGGCGAATAAACACCTATTGAACACCCTAGTCAATGGGCCGAGAATTACAGGCAGGATGCGAACAAGGAGCTCCACCGTAATACCATCATATCCGGGGGCTTTGTTCCTAGCAAGGCTACAGATTACTTGGCGGACTTTCGCCTCAGTAATCTCCGAAGACACCGAGTCTGTGTTAAAATCTACAACCGCCGCTCGAACTCTCCGATGATACGAGGTCTCACCAACCTCGGTATCATCGGGGAGCAGATCGTCCATCAGAAGAGATAGAACACGATCTTTCTCAACTACAACGCCGTCTTGGGTCGAGAGAGCCGACAGTCCTTTTTCCGCTTGCGACCAAGTACTCGATAAACAACACCCCAAGGGTCTTTATTCCCCTGCTCTTGAACAAAAGAGCGCCAGGAATCTCGCTTCGAAGTCCTAATACTATGAAAATGCTCGATCCTTTTCTGACGATACTCCGCAAACAGGACCTCGCGCCGGTCAGGATCACGCACACGCTGTGCGGCTCTCCTGAGTCGGCCCACGGCCTGCTTTATCGCAGTCAAGTCCCGAGTCCACCAACCAGCTACTCTCTCACGACCCGTGCTCCGGGGGATTGAGAGTTCTGCGGCTTCAACCACCGCAGAAGAGAAATTCTCTGCCAGGTTATCTAGAGGGACCTCGTCCAGGGTGCGAGTGAACACCCGCATCCTGGCCGCAAGAATGCTAGAAAACTTGGGCCAATCCGCCCGCCTGTGCAAGAAGCGCCCCTGCTGAACAGGGGCGTCCGCCCTAAAGGCATCGCGCAGCCCACCTATCCAATCAAAAACTATGAGCCGATGATCGCTTTCGCAATCATCGACTACCGACCAATTCAGAATCCTACCAGGGATATCCTTACCAATGGTAACATCAATGTTGGTACCAAGGAAGGCCCTCCGCAATCCCACTGCGCCGGCGAAAGTAGCCAACTCGCCGGCGACATTGAATACTTCAAAACGGTGCTGCGCGATGAAGCCTTCTAGAAGTTCATCGCCGTCATCTGTGATCCCACTGTGCCAAAGAAGCGATTTGGCGTTCGCATCAACTCCTATAAGAATAGGACGACCCGCTATCAGCCTGATAATTCTATCCCATCTTTCCAAGTGTAAGTCAGTGGAATCTCTGTACTGAAAGTACGAACTAACCACAACTAGGTCGAAACCATCCACAGCAAGCTTAACAACGACGTGATGCGTGTCATAGGCTTGCTGTATAAAGACACTATCTATGGACTTCCTGCACAGCGCGGCGGATTTGCTTTCGGCAACATGGAACTTATTCCAGCCTGAAAAACCTGGCAGGTCACCCTTGACAACGTATGGGTGTTGTAGAAGTAAAACATCGAGGCTCCGCTTTTCAACGACGTTACCTAACTCTACTTGGACCGCATAGGCACCCTGGGCATTGAGTTGGCCAAACCTAACCATCGAGCGAGTTGAAGTAGACCTCAACCGCTCTTAGATAACTACCTCACTCCCTACTGTTGATGGAGTGCCTATGACTCTTGCGTAACCGCTTGCAGTTAACTCTTTCTTTTGCGGACAATCGTCACGCTTGTGGCCCTCTTCACCACAATGCGCGCAGACCGACGCATACTTACAAAACTTGTCCCTGTGGCCAAACCTACAACATTTGAAGCACGTCAAGGTATTCCTTGACGCGACAAGAGACAAAATCAACGAAGACCCTACCCTCGGACAAAAACTTCTGGTGGAGACCAGCACCTAATTCGAAAACTCCGTGATACCGAGAGGCATCACGCTTTCCAATCTTGAAGACTAGCCTGCACTGCTCTTTGAACGAGGCCTCGTCCAAATCAGTATTCTGCTCTCGAATGAGAGACAGAACATCTTCATCGGAGAGACTCCGCTCGATGTCATATATAATGACTCGGGGCTTTCTCAACCGCTTGGGGTCCACCTTAACCTCAAGCTTCTGCACCGCTGGAGAGTCCTTGATGACTTGGACAGTCTCCTTATTGTCCGCAACAACAACTAACCCTTTACTGGTCTCCCTTATATCACGAATCCTAAGCCGATTCCGGTCACCACGAAGGGCTTCCCGGAAATCGCGCTTCAAGTCTTGACTCGTGGTCTTCGAGCCCTCTGCCTTATTCACGAAAATAACCTCCGGCTTCTTTACCGCCTTGCTGATCTCGCGTTTGGTTTTCAGGACCTCAGCGTAGCGCCTGGGCTGCACTGGGGCCTGGACAACCATCTTGGGAGCCTTGACCTCTTGGGGCTTGGAGGCCAAGACCTCAAAACCCTCACTAACCGGCTTAAAAGCTTCCCTCAACTTGCTAAGTCGAGGGAGAATTGTTTTCCTCGCCCCCGAACTGACTCCGCCGGGAAGTGTCAGAAAATCAACCAAGTAGTCCAGGTCCTCCTGGACTACTTTCAACAACAGGGCAGAACTGCTAGGTCTGCCCTTGGAATTTTTGAAAGCCTCAACTACAGGGGAGGACCGCACCTGGGTGGGTGCCCCTGTATCCATCGCTTCACTTACTTCGTCCTCTGAGGAGCTAGTCGACGGTACCGGCGCTGGTTTCCTCTTCCGCCTGGACTTCTTCACCTCTTGGAACTCCGACATGGCCGAAGATTCCCTAAGTCCTACTGAATTAACTAAAATCTCGCTGTCTTCCTCCTACTGGTCAAGTTTGGGCAAGCCCACAAAGTGACAACTATCCGCACCGAGTACGGGCAGCCGGAGACACTTGCGTTCTCCGGTCACACTTCGTACCTCTTCGCCGCTGCTGGAACGATTGATTGGTGCACTAGACGTACAAAAATGAACCACTGATTACGGCCCTCGCTCTGACAAGAGCGCAGAAGGACTAAAAGGCACGGCCTTTTTTCTGTCACGGGGATTAACGACCAGCAGTCGTTGCCACCCTTTCGCCACGTTGAGGCAGGTACGCGTCGTATAAGTCCACGCCAAATACACCGCAGCCAAGCTACAAGTGTTGAGTCTAAATTAAAATGCGTTAATCGTGAATACAGCGTTAAGATCAGCTAACCTCAATACTGTCGGAAGGTACACACACGACCGATAGCCAAAAGAACACTGATAATAAATTATACCACGGTGATACTCTGAGACGCACTAGGGACCAGAGCATCTATATACATGAACAGTGTGCTATACAAATATAGTGAAGAATACACCAAATTACATTCACTGGAAAAAAACTTAAATGTGTACAACTGGCAAATACAGCTATTGACAAATTTAAATACCAGTTGTCTAATTCAAACTTATTTGTGGTGCAATGCTTCTGAAGTAGAGTCCTTTTGGAATATATAAGATTGGGTCTTATGGGTTAGTTTTTTCTGACCATAACGACTAAGATAAGCAACTAACAGAAGCAGCCCTCATGTTTAAAGGTGATAAGATTAGGAGGTAAAATATTTTTACATTTTTCACAACAAAAACACTGTAAAAATTACAATGGAAAAATAAATTAGATCAAAAAGTGGTAACATATTCATGTTACGATTTATTACCTATCAGGTTGTGAGAGCCTATATTGAAATTTTGGATGAATTATTTTTTGTACCACTCTATGTGCCTCCTCAGGTAACGGTTCCAAATACTGCCCGGTATTTTGGGTATCATACTCACCTAGGTATACAACTATGTCTTGTAATTTAGCCCTGAAACAAAAAGAAACAAAAGAAAAAAATATATTTTGTTATAAATACTGCTTTGTTAGAGAGTTTATTTTTATAAAAATAATTATTAAATGAGTTATGTTATAGAGTAGATTTTGTGTTTGAAAGAAGCCTATCCATTATAGTAGCTAAGTGATATTTATATGTAGTTTTATCTGATCGGCATTTCAGCTTTATTGTACAACCACTGGAAGGAAATAGAATCCTTGAGTCAGGTCGTGTACTCTTCAGCACAGATAATCCAGCAGGGTCAAGCCTGCATTCCCAGAATTAATAATGAAGGAATTAAGAATAAGGAAAACAGATGAGTGGTGAGAAAGAATGATCTGTACCAATCACCATAGTTTACCATCATGTCCAGGAGTCAAGCTGTATTTGTTAGATAACATTGCAGTATGAAGTGAAAGATCCATCATCCATTAAAAGATCCATCATCTATTAAAAGGTATAACAATTGAAAATACAAGTAAAAAGTATATTAGTTAAGATATGAGAAAATCAATACCAAATCAGATGTTTTCTTATTGCTTTTAAGTATATTTAACTTTTTTTTCAAACTAGAAAATTAAAATTTTGTGCTTGAGCGTGCCTGGCTAAAAGTCTTTGATTATGGTACAAAACTGGAATTCTTACATTTTATGGATAAACCACTGTGAATAATGCAAATTGAAATATAGTTGATGTATTTCTTCGTTATATTAATGTTTTCCTGTAGGGTTTTTGGAAGTATATTGTTGGAAAATTTTATATTGTTTAAGTATATGATTTCATAAATATTTTTACAGAGTCTAAAATACACTCAATTTTTTGTGTGCTCTTTGTATAAGGTGATTGTAAAGGTTATCTATGTTTTTTTGTGTAACGTTTGGACATGTTCTTTGTGTAAGTGGTGGAATCTGCACACAATGTATCAAATTAAATATTTGTTGCAGTCAATATTCTTGTGTTGTGTTTCTTATCAATGTATTTTTATCAGTGAGTATTGATTTTGTATATTTTGCTTGTAGTTTTTGAAGCATCATTCTAATTATCTTTTCTGAAAATATTGGCAATTTTTGTGAATACTGATGATGTATGTTAGTGCTGAGTATTTTCTGTTACAAGACATAATTCTAATCTTCGTTATTTTATCATATCAACATCTTGACTCACACAGGGAAAGATACTTGTCTTGTGATGATCCTGATTGCCACACCAACCCCTTTGTTTCTAGTCCTGGCTTTACCAGAGGTCGTCTTTTAGACCCTCTAAACTTGATAAAACAACAGAGTTATCAGTTTGGTCTCTGTCAGGATGCCACCGATGCAAATTCCTTGGCAGAATTTCCATCAGTGTATTTACGCATCCTACTATCACCTTCATATGGTCTCTTCCAAACATGACCACTTATCATACTTTACAACCTTCAATTATCAAACTAACTGATTTGCGGAAGCGCGACCCCTGTGCCTTCCTCTAACACTGAAGGTTTCACAAAAAGTTTTCTTACATCTAACTTCAATTAGACTATGCACTCAGATCATTACTTGATTGAGAATTTAAACAGTAAAAATATTATCCTCATACCAACAAAACAAGTGTTGAAGAAACAGATTCACAGATTTAATAAGGCTCTAATGAAAACATATCCTATCTCTCTATGCTCTGGTTTGTTTTTGAAAGTGAGGTCAATGCCACACTGCAGCTCCATCACAGAGTTCTCCACACATCCATTCTCATCCTAATGGCAAATATCTCAGCTAACTGGGGCTCAATGCCAAAACACTTGATAAAGTAAGCACACAGGTGAGCTCCCAGCCTACTGGGTATTCTATCTATACATTTATAAACTATAAAGATGCTATTCTATCTATACATTTATAACAGCATCAGAACCCCTCAGCCATCCTTCGCAGGACTAAGAATCTAAGGAAGCCAGCAACTATGTTCCATTCTCTTTCAGTTTCCCAATTAACTTGCAGATCAAAACCAGAATTGATCCTTGATCTACTTTGGTAGGTTCAGTTTAGTACCTTTTATTTTGTTATCAATGTTGCAGAGAAATACCAGTTCGTAGCCCCCATAAGTGGGGGAGTGTCGGACTTGTACGGGTTCGGCTAGATGTTATTAAGAGCATATGTGTGACCGCACCCTACCGACTAAAACTCCTAGTTCACCGTTTCTCCGCACCCGAGGTCGGAACAGCAATTAAGCACTACACGACCCCGGGGGTGCCTTTGAGCTCGGGCGGGTCAAGAGTCCCCGTGCTTCATCACCATCTCCTATCCGCGCAGGCGCAGACAAACGATAGCTCCGCAGAGGGCTGTCTATAACCTCTTCGCTCTCCGGTCCAGCTCTTCGCCTGATCTCAGGATCAGGATCTCAGTTCATGACTGTTCATCTTCTTACGGTCTATCTTTCTGTCGCATGATGTTAGCCACGAAATTTGCTATTGTGACGAACCATTCTTCGTTATCCAACATTTTGGAGATTATGTTATTAACTTGAACTGGACCCACGGACGCTTCACATTCCTATCTCTCGTCGCGCCCTCTTCTACATAGGAACACTACATGCTCAGGGGTATCAGTTTCTGAACAGTAAGAACACTCCTTGTTTTCTGCACTTCTCCTGTAGTATAAATACGTCCTGAAAGCCCCGTGGCCGGTCAGAAACTGGGAGAGCCAATAACTCAGCTTCCCAAACTCCCTCCCGAACCACGGCGCAATATGCGGGATTGGTCTGTGGGTCCATCTACTTTTGTCAGTGGCATCCCACCTCGTCTGCCAATCATTCATCATGATCTCAAAAGACTGCTTTTTGTCTTTTCCATCATAAATTCTTTTACGGTGTTCAGCAAGATCTTTTAACGGTATCATTTGGGCAATCACCATAGCGACTTCGGTTGAAAAAAGCTGTATGCAGCTGCTACCCTTACAGCCATTCGACGTTGCATACTTTCCAGAAGTCGGCAATTACGTTTTATATTGATAGCCCTGTGCCACACCGGTATTCCGTATGAGAGAATAGAATTAACATGTGCGTATAGACGCCGCTTAGATGTACGCGGACCAGTGACATTCAACATCAGTTTATTTAGATCTCCGACTGCCCACTCTGCACGCAGACATACCTCTTTTGTGTGCCTCGTAAAGGACCTCCGGGTGTCCATCTAGATCCCGAGATATTTAACCGCATTCCGAACTTCCACCCGGAGCCCGTTCACTTGTAGATCAATATCCAGAATTCTCCTCCTACCTGTCATGGACAACAAGGACGTTTTCTCTGAACGCAGACAAAGACCTTTATTTCTCATCCAGTCTTGGACTTTCGTCACCGTCTCTCCTGCAATCCTATTTACTTCATACTCAGTCTTTTCTGTAAGCAGTATAGCAATATAATCAGCATAAGCTAAGACCGTAGCTCCTACCGGGAAGTCTGTGCTGAGCAACCCATCATATACCATATTCCATAATATGGGACCCAACACGGACCCTTGCGGAACACCACACGTGACTTTGAATTTAATTGTCCCATCCCCTATTATATAGGTTGAAAAACGTTCGGATAGATAATTCTGGATCAGTCTTTGCAAAGAGCCTTGTATTCTTTTATCTCTGATGGCAGCGAAAATCGATTCCCATCGAAGGGAACCAAAAGCGTTCTTTACGTCTAATGTAACCAACACAGGTATTCGCCTGGTCCTTCGTGATTCAGCAGCAGCCTGGTCTGCCATTTCAATAATAAAATTTGCCGCGTTAACTGTCGATCTCCTTTCACGAAAACCAAAACGGTTTTCGTGAAAACTACCGTTCGCTTCTACATCATCAAGAATTCGTTTAGCTCTCATTCTTTCTAGCAGTTTGCATATATTGTTAGTCAGCGAAATCTGTCTGTAGGCTTCGGGTTCATCCACAGTATTAGGCTTCCGGATCAAAATTGTTCTGGTTTCTTTCCATGACCTTGAAATTTCTCCAATTTGTAATATGTTGTTCATTACTTCAAGAACGACCACCGGTATTACCTCTATGATAATCTTGATCACTTCATCAGGGAGACCATCTGATCCTGGACTCTTTTTTAATATCATTTTGCGTCCAGCGGCAAATAATTCTTCTATCTGGAAAGGTTCTATCTCTTTGACGGCTAAAAATCCCTCTGTGATTTAGGAGCCGCCGGAAACAGGGCAGCCACACAAGTCCGTACCCTCTCTTCTGTAAGTATCGGCAATCTTCTACTAAGTCGTTTTGTGACTACCCTGTAACCTCTTCCCCAGGGATCTGTGCCAACTTCAGCTTTCAATTATTTCCGTGCTACCTTCTTTGCCTCTTTAATCTTGTAGCAATATAAATTTCTGGCTGCAATATAATCTCGGTGTACACCTATCCTTTGTTCTTCCACACCTCGTCTCGCAACTCACTGATCGCGCGTGGTCGGCTCGACGCCGACCACGCGCGTTGTCTGAATGTAGCCACTTCTGAAGTCCATCAATACGCGTGTCTATTAGTAAAGCATGGAACAACTACCTTAGCTCTGTCACATTCACCTTTAATTATTGTATAAAATTCTTCCGGAGAGGCCTCTCCCCAAGGTATTCGGCCTATTGCTTCAGCGAATCTTTTGCATCCAGAAATCGTTGTAATCATTCTTTGCGAATGCCTTCTATTCTCCACTCTATTTAATTCGTAGTTTACCATATAATGGTCTGATTAGCTCTCTTCCTGCATAACTCTCCAACCCCGATAATCTCCTAAATAGTTATCGTACACAAAAGTTAAATCTATTACCGAAGTTGATAGAACCCTATGCAAGGTGACTGCTTCTTCGTTTAAACACGCCAGGCCCCAAGAGTTAATTCTTACTGCCAGTAAATTATCACGTATATTATGCACATCACCCCCGAATTCCGGTGACTTTACGTTAAAATCACCAGCCATAAGAATTTTTCTGCCTCTACACTGACGAACCACTTCTTCTAAAGCGTCCAGAAAACCAACAAAATCTTCAGTTGTAGTATTTGGGGAGTGGTAGCAAGAAATTACTACCACACCCACTAAATCCGGCCAAACAAAACCAGAGCCGTTACCATTTCCAGCCACCGCAACCCGGGCCACCGGAAAGCCAGTAACGGCATTCATAATTGTGTCCACGAGCCATGTGGGTTCAGTCACAGCCCCTCGATTTGGTTTGGAAAGCAGGATATTCTCTACATTATTTCTGAGTGCCACTTCCCATGTCAAATCAACGGACTGTCTACACTGGTTAGTATTTAATTGCACTATCTTCATTATATTTTATTACATTCCACAGTTTTGTGATCCTTCGAACCACATATAGCACATACTCTGGGGAATTCACACTGTGCGTGCCTATGCCCTTCTCTGCCACAACGAAAACATAATTTAGTTCTGTCTATGTCCCTGCAATTAGCCGAAACATGGCCAGAGGCCCAACACCTATAGCAATGGTCTTCATCTATTCTTATATATGTGCGACCTGAAATCCACCCAATCAATCTTAACCCTCTGTTCTGTAAGTTTTTTAGCTGCCTTGTATGTCATAATCAGGGTGGCTTTTTGCATTGAACCATAGACAAGTCCTGTCCTTTTTTAAGTGAAAGGACATCATTGATTTCATCAGATGATACTCGTTCTTTCATAGATTTTAATAACTCTGCATACGAACGGCCTGCTGATTTTATGACCAGTATTTTAGCATCTTGATTCACTGGTTTTACTACTTCTATGGTCTTTTTACCTCCTAGTACCACCTTCTCCAATTTGGAGAAAAAAACTCTTATAGCTTTTTCTTTGTCTCTACCAATATATTCCAGCAGACATCTTGCAGAATGATCATTTTTATCTGCTGGCAGATGAAAAACCGGGTTGTCAACATCTCTGAGTATAACCTTATATGCTTTCAAAAGATCAGTCAGTACTTCTTGTTCATCCTTTGAGTTGTAGAATGCAGTGTAACTCACTGCCCCAGGCATTTCCATCTCCTCTCCAAGTATTACGGAAGCTTCTATTTTGTCTCTTATAACCTGATCCATTTTTGCTTTGCCTTCCCTGAGTAAAGCCAGTGCCAGTCCTTTAAGAGAACCCTATCTATTGTGTCAACACAGTTCTCCTCAGCTAAATCTATCAGCTGTACTATATCATCAGTACCTCCAGTCTGTTTAATTATCTCGGTCGTCACCATAGTTGATACCAGCCATCTACGTGAAGCTACAGATACCAATTCCTCCTCAGTCATACCTCTCTCTAATTTTTCTTCAATACATTCTGTTTGTGTTGCCATCGTAAGATTACCTGTTGGATGGGATTGTTCCAACAGTTGGGAAAAAATCATGAGCCAACAATGTAAGTTCTTTATCCAGTAACTTTATCTCCCTTTTCATGCTGCAGTCGATAAAACTACTCAGGTCGTCTGCAAGTAATTCAAGTTTAGCAACAAGGGTTCGTAAATCAACACTCTGTTCCTCTTCATCTGATGAAGCTACCCGGATTCGTTTGCTGCCTGCCTCTTCTGAGTGGTCAGAAGTACTATTTTCTCACCAGTCTCTTCTGTCTCCATTACCAATGATGATGAAGAGCCATGGATAGAGCGTTTCCTCCTTATAGGCGACATCTCCAGTTTTTTTGTAGCCTTAAATGGATTTTCTTCCATACACTACTCTTACTCCTCACAAAAAAATTTTAAAACTTTTTGACTTCAGAAATACACTCAGCGCTCGATTCCGAGTAAATCAAGTATCCACTCGGCACTTTTAGAGGGGGGATCGGTGGCAGGAAGGTTGGGGGGGTCTGAAAATGTATCCACCCAAATTTGAGGTCGGATTTGGGTGATATCGGATTTGGATGAGGTCGGATATGGTCAGGAGATAGGAAAGGTTGCAGTTCAGATAGAACCAGTAGGATTTGGATGGGGGATGGAAAACAAGGGGATAATGGGAAAAAAGGAATACCCTATATAATGATCTCAAACACATAAAAAAAATTTCACTAGCCTGGATTTAAAGAAATTATTCCAAGTCCATAAAAGTGTAAACAAGTTACATCACTGCACTAGAAAAATCTTATAAAATAACTTAGAAAATTTTTCTTCAATCCACAGATTATGTTGCTCCTATTATACATTCTTTTTATGGAGTATATAATGTACTTCAGAAAAACTTAATAACTAATTAGTCTGTTGTCCAAATCACTTAAAATTTTACACACACTTCCGTTAACTATCCGCCTTCAAAAACTGTACGTCAGGTAAAAACCGGTAAAACCCAAAAAACAAGACTGAAATTGCAGAACAACTAGAGACACGTGCTAACCGCAAGAAATCCACCACTCAGCTTAGTACCTGGGGCATGGGGCAGATATATAAGACATGGTGCATATCATCAGTGGCCCTACACTCCAGACACAAGCCTGAATTAACCAAACCAAATTTGGCCAACGTATCTCAAAAAGCACCATGTCCCATGAAACTGTGTAAATGCCAATAGGGGAAAATCCACCTAACTACCTGCATACTTCTCACACCAGGAAAAATACCATGTATGTAATGGCCATTGAACGATTCAGTCCATCTGACCTGCCATAAATGGAAACTTTGGCTGTCTATTTCTTTATGTGCCCAGAGGTAAATTGGCCTACCTTCTTAGGATTATAACTTAATTGGCACTCAGTCACAAGGATATCAATGAGCTTAATACCAGAAATAACAAGGACCATCTCTCGAGAGACAGTCCTATAGGCACCAATCACAGATAACAATAGGAGATGCTGGGCTCTCAACAAATTATTCCTACAGCATTTTTACCTCATTTGAGCCCAGCCAGGTGCAGCATAAAGCATTATAGCTTCGTATACACCCTTACATAGAGCACGTATGTTTCTGAAATTAAGGCCCCAATCGAGGTGAACTGCTCTCTGAACTCAAAGAAAGTAGAGCAAGCCTTTTTGGCACATATTGAAAGTGTTCCTTGAATCTAAGATCCTCATCATGGATAACAACTAGATACTTCTATAATGAACATATCTAATTCGATGACCTCCCATTGATCATGAGGTCATTGTGTAACAGCTAGTCTGCCTTTGAGCAATATCATTGTTGTTTTCTGTGGGCTAAACACTATCTTATGTTGCAAACTCCACAACTGGAGTATCTTGCAAGCCTGGGCTGACCTGAATTCGATATCATTCCTCAAATCTCCTTTAACCAAAAGCCTATCATCTGCATATGCAATGACGCCGCATCCACCGCAACATCTTAGAGAAACTGAAAGTATAAGTATAAAAAGAAGATCAAATATGGAACCCACATTTATTGAACCAGTTTCTGTACAATGTTAAAGTTAAATAACATTGAGAAAAGTATCATTACTTCCTGTAGACGTTTATTAGTGCCTAATCACCATAGCAGTCAATGTGTCTTAAAAAAATGTATCTCATTCTTTTGTATAAATTTTGATACAGATACCAGCTATAGTGAATCATTTGCTGAGTGAAATACTTATAATAACTGAATAGTTTACAAAGCCAATTAGATAATCTTATTAAACCACTAGAATTTAATAAAGTGATTTATTTTAGATACAGCTAAAGTGAATCACTGTTCAGTGTAGTGCATAATTTCAACTGTTACTTACTAGTTCAAGAAAACACATTCGTTTTATATTTAACTTTCAAGGGACATAAGAATATCAAGGGACTGATTGTGGGTACATTCAACTTCACTCTTATGGCAGAGGTTTAGCTGAATGAAAAAGAACATATTTTCAAAAAAACTTGTCACAAATAACTTATGAATTTGAAGTATCTGCTGGGTGGTTTACTGCTATCCTCTGTTTCAAGGATTTGATTTTGAAGTATATTTTATGCTGTTTATCTAAAGTATAATTTCCAGATAAATAGTGAAACTGAAATAAAAATTATAACACTCCCTGAACTAATAACTAGTATTACATAGCTATGGGGTTCAGATCAAGATTCTTTCATTGGAAGTCCATTCTACCCCAAAGAACAGTTTAACATGAAATAAATATAGTAGTGTGCATTCATTTTTTGATAGCAAATGAATCGATTTCACTTCATAAAAACTGCAGCATTTTTGATAATTAAGACCAATATACCTTCTTGCAATGATATGGTTAAAATATTTTTTGAATCCTAACAACAAACACATCCCTCATTACCTGTAATTCAAATTATTTGTTTACCTGTGAATACAATGAGCAGCTGTAGCAACAAACCAACGACTGACAAGAACACCACCACACTGGTAACCTGATATTCTTATATGTGCCTGCCATGGAAGTTCTCCAAAATAAGCTTCATTTCCTCCAATTATTCTTTTTTGCAATGATACCACTGGGATTCCACAATCTGAAAGATAAAATATTTTGCTTAGAAGACAAAAATCTCTCAGAAACAAAATAATCTAATTGATAGAATGATACTTTCAAGGAAATTTAACAGAAATCTGTTAAACTTACCGAATGAATTTAAAATAATACCTAAAGCCCTTTTAATTGAAAAAAAAAAACATGACAACTAATGCATCCAATGGATGATTTGAGAATAAAACTATGAAAATCATGTTTTTAAGTGATCACTGCAATCATCTTTTAATTAATCTTTCTTAAATCAACTTTTAATTTCACAGTAGTATGCAAATTAATCCATACACAAGGAATTTATTGTTTATTTCTGTGGCTAAACAACACTGTTTATGTTGTAGCTACAATGCTTTACCACACCCATTCTTTAAGTTGTCTGTGTAATGTGAGGTTATTGTTCTTTGGTTATTTAGCAATTTTCATGTTATAAGTAGTGTTTAATGAAAGTTTATTCCATTTTTTATTACAAAATCATATTTTTTATTCTGTATGTCTTGAATATATAATAATAGACATAACTCCAATAAAGCATTCAAAAATTGTTTCTCTTTCTGAGCGTACCAGTATACCATAACAACAAATAGCGTTTGAGTGTGGTGGTGGACTACGAACAGTGAATGCTATTTTAAAAACTGGTTCCTTTCTACCTCAAAGGAAAGGTAAATGTGGCCAAATAAGAAAAACTACTCCAATACAGGATCAGTTATTAGTGAGAAAAAGTAAACTTGATCCAAAATTATCAGCTGTGGACTTAGATTGAGAATTAGCAGCCAGTGGAGCAGATTTAGATGCTGACTTCTTGCAGCTGGAAAAAAAGCTTGTTGGCCAGCTAAATGCAGGTTTTAACACCAGCAATGTGCAAAAAAGGGTCTTGTTGGCCAAAGCACATGCTAACTGGACCAAAGAAGACTGGAAAAATGTTATGTTTTCTGACAAGTCACATTTTTATATTCAGGGCCAAAGGGTTCCATATATCAGAAAAGCATCAGATGAAAATACATCACTGGCTCTATCCAACAATCAGTTAAACGTCCCCAGAAAAAATTATTTTGGTGTTTCACATTTGAAGGCTCTTGTTCATTACTTCCAGTCGATACTATGTTGAAAAGTGATGGATATATCAAGATTCTGAAACAAAGGGTTGTGACACAACTTCAAAATAAATTCCCACAAGGCAATAAAATGTTCTAACAAGATTTGGTATCATGCCATACTGCCAATAAAGTGAAAAAATTTTTCAAAGAACAAAACATTAAAGTGTTTCCATGACTAGGCAACATCCCTGACTTAAACCCAATTGAAAATCTTTGAGTAAAGAACAAATAATGTTATAATAAAAAAACAACCCTCAAAAATGAATTCTACCACAAAAATTGACCTCATTAAAGAAATAATATTAATACAGTTTCATGATGAAGAAATCAAAAACTGTGTACAATTGTTGAATCGATGCCAAATTGTGTATGTGAAGTCATTAGAAATAAAGGACATATTATTTACTAAATGTTCACAAATTTTACAGATATAGATGTATGTATATATATATATATATATATATATATATCTTTTTTTTAAATAAAGTTACTTTTTATTAAATAACATCTGTACTTAGGTTATGGAATGAATTTCTGAGCAATGAAATATGCAAGGAATGGGAACTGAACCCATGGCCTTCAGTTGGTCAGATGGTTGATCTTCACTGCCAAGGAAACAATTTATTTATTTTGGTTACATGTTACCATTGTCCTAACTGATGATTTTTAACTGTACCATGTCTATAATGTAATTGTTCTAAGAGTGTTCAACAAAAACAAATGTCAAATAGAATCTTTTACAAAATATTTTTAAAATGTATATCCATTTCTGACTACACACTAGAAACTGAATCAAATAAGAAGCTAAACTTCATTGCTTATAATCACAAGAATAGATATTAATAAACACAGTTTCAAAAATTACAGAAAGTACACCCCCACAGATGTTCCACATAACTCATCAAACCAACCTACACAACACAGATTTGTCTCTTACTTTTTAGTAAACCACTTTATCCTCAATTGAGGTTCTTAAACCTCATTTCTTAGATTCTGGCTGAAAACAAAAAAAAAATGAATCAACGCAATAAAATACATTTTACAACAACTCATACACATAGACCAGCTCCTATATAAAGATAAAACAATAAATACTCTGAATCTACCACTAATAATCTAACACATAATTTTTGTCATAACAAAAAATGCAAAATGTTGTTACACCATGAAGGAAACTAAACTAAAAAAGTAGTTTTGAAAACTAACATTCACCTTAATACTCAGTAACATTCAAGACAAAAAACATAATTCCAATGATTTGTGCTAATTTAACATAAAGGGCAACAACAAAAAGTATTAAAAAAACTGAAATATGTGAACACATTCACCCATAGTCTGGCAGCATGTTAAATGACCAGCTACAAATTACATACCCTCTATGATGGAATCACAAGAATAACTTCCTCCCCCATATTTAATACATTTCCCTCCACTTAATGTTGTTTCTTCCCTGTTACAGACATTTTAAATCTAAGTCCTTTAGGTTTAAGTCCATTAAACAGTAGAACGTTGGGAGTATATACTATCAGACAGTGTATCTTTTCACCAAGGAAAAATTAGTGTTTCAATATAGTGTATTATAGTATATTCAGTTTTTAATTTAATTATACAGTTATATTTCACTGAAAAGGTAATGTCAAAATATTCAGGTAAATTTAAATCTAACAGTTTATTTATGGAAAAACACCTTGAAATTTAAGTTTTTTTTTTAAAGGCATTATACAGCCACAAAAGACAATTTACATTTGAATAATTTTGTATCATCCTCATAAACAGTAAGTAAAGATTTGTTAATACAATTTTAATCGCCAGATTTATGCTTAATATTAGCATTTTTTTCTGATTGAGAATGCAGTTTACTAGTACAACTTTATTTTAGATACCTCCTTACTTTAACAATCTACAATTTTATGACAAATATAAAGAAAATTTCAAGTATTAAGTTCTTCAATCTAAATACTTAACTAATTATAATTATTATTTTCTCTGTCAATTTATATCTTTTGATTAATTCTTATATTATTTTCAAACTGAATTTCTTCCCCAGCAACTGAACCATGACATTTTAGTATTTCCTGTAAACTCATTAGTTTCTAATAGAAGTACAATAAGTAACTAAGATTCTTCATTTTTTCTCTTTGGATTACTACTCTAAAATTTTTTATTTATTTATTTCACCATTTCCACATACAAGTTAAAAGGAAATAGGGATAAACTACATCCTTTCTTCAATCCTATTTTTATAGTGGAGTTTGCCTTTTTTCACATTGTGCTCAAATCATAGAAACATACTGTTGTACAGTTTGTAAAAAACTTTTTTATCTCTGAATTTTTACCTTATACATCAAACTTTAAATTCAACTCCACATTACTATAAAAGGCCACTATGCTTCAAATTTTTTATTTATCTTGCTTTCTAGAAAAAAATATACAGGGCTCCCACATTACTGTAGGAGGGTACTATGCTTCACATTTTTTTTATTTATCTTGCTTTTTAGAAAACAATCCACAGGCCTCCTTAATATGTATTAAAAGGGATTAAAATATAAGCCTAGCTTTATACTATAAATAGCTCAGCTTCAAGCTGGTTTCTTGTTCAAATACTGGATAGGAAACAGAGATCTCTGGATAGGTCCAACAAAGTACAAAATGTATGAACCTTTAAAAGTCTATATACCCTTAGTTTGGATGCAATGAGCATTTGTAAAAAAAAACCACCACATAGAAAAAGATGAAGGATAAAGAAAAACTGTGAACACTCAGAATGTGAAACTACCTCTACAGGGACTATGAAATGAGACAAACTAGTGTTTTACCTAATGTAGTGCTTCTAGATTACTACATAAGTTGTCCACTAAAAGCAATGAGCATCCATCCTGCCCAATATTCCTCAGAAAATTAGGGTATTTTTACCAGGATGTAAGCAATAAATTACAGACCATCAATTTTATATTGTCCAGCTAAAACTTTGCTGTAAAAAATGTAAGAAATGAAAAATCATTGGAGAGAAGACTCAGGTTATCTTCAAAGTAACCCTCACCTCTAGAACTCAGTGGAATATGGAATAATCCAAGTAAATTATAAACCATTCAATCAGATACCCAATGGAAAATTCCTTATGTTCATATTTAGTTCCTATCTAAATGTTTAACTATGAGGAATTTTTACTTTATATATAAAAATTCATGAAATAAACTTAAACGTATTGGTTAAAATAATAGTAGGTTATACAATCACTTCACCAGCATCGGTGGGAAAAACAATATCAGTGTCTCCCCTTCTAATGGGTTGATAACTAGGCATTCTTGCTGGAATGCAACATGTGAAAACCCACTCAGCTATTACATCTCCAGATGTACATCCTCTTTCTAGGCGCCCACCTGAAAAAAAAAACAATCAATTGTACATCACTCTTCAGTAAATAAAAAAGGATCGCTTCTTGGCCTCTAGCCCCATGCTGTATAACTTTTGAATACTGCTGGTGATTTGCTTTAACAAGTACAGTGTGCCTACGTTCACACTGTCGAGGCTGACAACGAGCAATGACTGTCAGTCAACGTGCATTGTAGTGGGGTATAGGCTACACAACTGTGTTGTGTGTTGCAGGAGTACCACTGTCTGTTAAATAAGGACGTTTCCTTTGTTTGAATTGTGTCCTCATTTTCATAGGTTCATGAGGCCAATAAAGTTTTCTGATCCTCTGGCAGGTTCGGGAAGCGATTTCGCTCCGACCTCGCCGGTGGTCTACATTAGGAGTTTTTAGCTTTTGACGTTTCGAGCAGGGTTACGTGAGAACAGGTAGCTTTGTTGGGAATAGAAACCACTGAACCCTCCCCTTGCTATGGGTTAGGTGCTAGGTTCATTCAGGCTGTGTACGTAGTGCCTGGAGACACAGTCAGTGCTTTTTCTTTAAGCGAGTATGGAGCAACACGGGGGAGGTTGTTTGAACGACTTGGTCGGTTTGGCCAAGGACTTGATGGCCATGATCCCTTCAAGGCTAGAAGGTCGAACGGCAGGTCTCCGCCGAGACCCCAGTCCTCCGTAAAGGAGGTCTCGGAAGTCTCCACGGGACAGGTACTGCGCACTAGTGCGGCGGTTTGCACTAAAAATCCTGCTGTAGCCTCAGCGTCAAGCTGTGCGGGGAAGACCACGGTCGGAACCGTGCAGGGAGAGCTGGTCTCTGGAGGTGCAACCAGTCGGAAGGGCGCCTCCCCAATAAGTCGAGCGTGGCGAAGGACAGTGGAGTGGAGGTCAGCCCTACGCCGGAGGTCTCCGGAGTGAAGCCTTCTTTAGGGAGGTCTAGCTCTGGAGCTGATGGTTTGGGGAGGATCAAGAAGATGCGGTCTGCATGGACTAAATTCTCCTCTAAAAAGGAGTCTCGGATTTCGATGGAGTGTCGGCAGTTGCTCGACGCTTACCTATCCAAATGTAGTTTAATGGTCGCTGAGCTGGTTTTAAAGTGTGAAGGCTTCCAGGGCGCCAACCCAGCCCTTGATACAATTGTGTCAAAGCACACGGACAAATTCGACTAGGTGGTGGAGGGAGTCAGGGGTTTCAAGCAGGTGACGGGTGAAGCTCTTGGCGAACTTCACAAAATTAAACGGCTGGAGGAGAAGGTTAAGAAGCCTATTTCCTTTGCCGCGGTAACTGCCGCTCCTGGGCCTAAGCGGCCTAGTCCACCGCTGCCAGTCAAGGTTCCGGCTGCCAAAATTAAGAGGGCCACTGTTAAGGTGGTCCCGATTACACCTGATACGGGGGCTTCGTCAACAGTGACTGAGCTAACCCTAAAAAATGTCCTGGACCCACGGAAAGAAAAGTTCCAGATTTCCCGGATCACGAAAACAAGGGTCAATGGCGTCGTGATGGAGGTTGTAAATGAGCAGCAGGCGAAGCAGCTGCTGAAGGCCGACGTTCTTAAGAAGAACGGACTGAATGCTCAGTTGCTGGCCAAGCGGAGGCCGCAAATATTGGTCTATGATTTTCCGAGGGCAACGAGAGTAGAGCAGGCCCAAAATCCTCCGGGCCAAAGACAGCCGAAATCCTGTGTTGGATATGGCTGTTGAGGACTTCCTCAAGGGAAGCAGGGAGGTTCGGCAGTTGGAGCGAATAAAGGCCCCAAAGAGCCACTGGATAATGGAGACCTCGCCAAAGATCAGGCAAATCTTGGTGGCCAAAGGTCGTCGGCTGTTCCTTGGGTGGATCTCTGCAGGGTTGTCGACCATACAGAAGTACCCCGGTGCTTCAAATGTCAAGGCTTGGTCACACCTCTCTCCGCTGTAGAGCACAGTTGGAGATGTGTGGCCATTGCGCCCTTGCTGGGCACAGGGCAGCTGACTGCCCTAATAAGACCGTTCCTGTAATTGCGCTTCCTGTGCCTTGGTAAAAGGCTTTGATGCCGGACACCGGGTCGGGGGAAAACAATACAGGTCGCACGACATAGATCGGGCGAAGATCGTGAATAATACGGCGTATGGCGACGCCTGAATTGCGGGAAACTTTCGAGGACGGTCATCACCACATCGAATGCTTGCGCCTGGGGCAATTAAACCTGCATCAATGAAGCCATGAGGATCCTTGAGGAGTACAACCTCGAGGTTCTCTTGGTCCAGGAGCCGTACACGGTCGGGGATACGATGGTCGGCTTCCACGGAGTTGATGTTATTCAATCTCGTGGAAGACGACCGCTGTCTGCGATCGTAGTCGGCTCGTTCTCGTCAGGTGCTTTCTAGACGCCCCAGTTTTCTGATGAGCAGTTCACCGTCGTGCGAGTCACAAGGGGTACGCTCGATGTGGTACTAGTGTCGGGATACTTCCAGGTTGGATGGAGTATCGACGTCTTGCTGGCGAAGTTGGGACGGATCCTGAATGGTCTCCCGGGTATCAGAATGCTGGGTGCTCTGGACGCTAACGCCAAGCCTTCCGCCTGGGGTTCACCACTCACTGGCCTTAGAGGCGCTGGTCTCGCAAAGTTCGTAGAAGCCAGGAACCTCTATAGGAGGCAGAACAACCGCCGATATCCTCTACCGAACTGGGGGAAAGTTACATCGACGTCACCAAGGTGACGGGCGATCTACTTTTGAGTACAAGTGGTTGGATTGTATGGCCTGAAACCAGTGTGAGTGATCATAGGTTTATAACCTATGAGATCGCTATTAGACCGCGGAGGCGGTCTAATAGATCAAAATTCGGGTTGCTATAACCTAAGGGACCTGGATCACGAAAGGCTGCGGTGCGAGAGTGCGGCTGTCTTACAGGGGTTGGAATGGTGCATGGAGCACAGGGAGGAGGTGGAATTGATGGCTGATCAACTCGGCCGGGCCATCAAGACTAACTGCGATATGGTCCTACGGCGGCTCAGGCCAATATCGGACCCTTGGGTAGTAGCCAGTCCGCTGATCTGCGAGTGCCTGGAGCCGTCATGACCTTCGCTTCCGGGGAGCCGTCTGTTTAACGCAAACGAAAACCCGGCAAAAACTGGTTGTCCTTTGACCTGAGCGTGCTTCATGCAAGAGTTAGAACCGCGCGTAGAAGATACTAGCGTCGCTCCCTAACGGGGATTATCGTTGACAGCGTGCGCGCTGAGGATATGCGGATCTACCGGCGCGCCCGTAGTGAGTACGTTCATACTATCAAGGAAGCGAAACTCAAATTTTGGCAAGACTCCATACGCGATTTGCAGCGTAACCAATGGCAGCTCGCCAAGTTATGTTACCGTCAAAGCCATTGCACGTGTTGTCCAGTGTTCGATGCCGGTCTGGTGGTCGGGACCACACGTTAACATCTGTGGCGACTTACCAGGCGTTCCTGGATACTCTGTTTCAAGATGCTCCGGAGGGTGAAGCAGAAGTCAGCGTCAGGGCACATGAGACACCATTCCCTGGCGTACGGGCTGTGAATCCCGTAGATATAGACCGACTAGTTTCTCGAATGGCACTGATAAAGGCACCAGGGATTGACCAGCTTGACCCGGATATATTCTACCATCTGCTGTCTGTCATAAGAGAGCCACTTGGCAGGCTGTTTTTGGAGTGCAGTAGCTGGGATTGCTTTCCGACCTGTTGGAAGGTGGTTTTGGTGAGGGTGTTCTTAAAATCAGGAAAGGATCCGAGTGAAGTCGTCAGTTATCAACCCATCAGCCTCTTGCCGGAAATCGGCAAGTTGCTTGAAAGTCTGGTTGTGGAACGGCTCTGGGTAAACATCGATATGAACGGTTTTCTAAATCGAGGCCAATACGGCTTCATGAAAGGGGTTGGCATCGAGGATAGCATCTTAAATGCTCTTGCCGAAGTGGAAAGCGCCGACTGTAAATATGTTTTGGCAATTTTTATTAACATAGAGGCAGCATTTCCTTCCTTGTGTTGGAGTTCTGTCCTCTATGAATTGGAACGCCGCAATGTACCCGTAGCTCTGCAGACCGTAGTACGTGACTATTTGTCTAACGGTACGGCTCTGTTTAAAGATTCGCATCTAGTTGTGGAAAACTCCGTTACCAGGGGAAAAGCCCGCAGGGTTCCGTTCTTGGTCCCTTGCTGAACCGGGTATTCGACGGATTTCTGGGATTGACATTCCCAGAAGGGGTCACGGTTCAGGCTTTCGCCGATGACTGTCTCCCGTTAGTTCGTGGTAATTCTTGATCACAACTAGAAAATCGGGTGTAGGCGGCTTTGTTAACCGCAGAGGGCTGAATAAACATGCAAAATTTTAAAATTTCTGTGCCCAAGACGAAGTTTATACTTCTCAAGGGTGCAGACAAATTATCGTACAGTCGTAACCACCATATTAGGTATGAAGGTTGTGTGATCAGCCAAGTTAGAGTTCATAAGTACCTAGGTGTTAAGTTTGATGACATGTTGCTGTTTAGCAACCACATCAGGCAAGTTGTGGCGGACGCCGTCTCTGTGCTGCACAAGCTTAGGAGGATTGCTTGAAAGGATTACTAGCTGTCGGGCCGTCATTTGTACATGGTGTACCGAGGTGTCTTCGTAAGTATGACTTCTTATGCTGCGTCCGTTTGGACGCATAGGCTGAAAAGGATTCGAGTACTTCTTTAAAATTTAAGGAGTGCCCAGCGCAGAGCCTTAATTGTACGCACTGGTGTTTTAAAGCAACCTCCTACGAGGCTACCGCCATATTGGGAAAGGCTCTCCCAATCGATTTAGTCGTGAAAGTTCGAACTGCCATGTGGAGATTGAGAAGATGTAGGGAAGCCGAGGTGTTCGGAATGCGGTTTCCAGCGGGGCCTGTACCGGAGCGGAACGGTGATCGCAATGTACCGGTTCTAAATTTCGAACAGTTGCCCATCTCCCGCCTGCGGAGGAGGCTTTACAGCCTCGCGATAGAAGCATGGCAGCAAGAATAGCACGCTACGACTAAGGGTAGGTCCTTGTATAGATTTATACAGGACTTTGAGGGATGGTACGCCTCTAGTTTATTTTTAAGGGGAACAGGAGCCCAGATGCTCCTAACCACGCGAATTTGAACCAATATTTGTTTTGGTTTCACCTGGAAGCTGATAAGCTGTGCGTCTGTGGGGAGGTCCATCAAACGAACACATGAAGTTCGACTGCCCAGCTCTGGGTGGGGAGGGGAGGCAGAACTCAGGCCATCCTGGAACTTAGAAGTCAAGGGGAGAATTTGCCACTTGCGAGTCAATGAGGCGTGAATCGCATTGTCGGATCGTATGGGAGTTCGTTGCCTTGTTCAACCGGCATCAGTAGTTTAAGAGATATACGCTCCTACCGTTTGCTATAAAAGCTACCCTCGAGAAATGACTGGCCATCGGTCAGATATAAGGTCCAAGCGCTATATTATGGTGAACAAGTACTTGCTGGTATTCAGCGGATACAGCTGTCTTGACGGAATAATTTTATTTATTGACAAGTCATATATTTTTAGTATGTAGACGAGGCGCCTACCCATTTTAGTAATATATGACAAGTGAATGGTGGTACACGCAAGCGAGTGGTGTAGGGCATTACGCTTATTCCGCTCACGCAGTTAGGTAAGCTCTATGAGCTAATTAGGATATTGGTCGCTAAACCGTTTTGAGGCATAGAAGCCGTTTGCGGCACGAACATTCGGTCTTATACTTTAGGGCAACCGAATGGGAGGGGGGGGGGTGGTTAGAAAAATGCCAGATAAACCAAATCACTCTTCAGTAAAATTGAATATAAATCACTAGTTCAAAATTTGTTAGTGGAGAGAAATGGGAAACAAATTAAATATTATTTAAATAGATAAAAAATAAACCGTTAATTCCAATAATACTCCTTTAAGAAAATGTTTCTGAAAACCAAGTTTTTTTAGTAGAATTACTTCTGAATTTTATTTTTATTAAAAATTAATTTAATTTAAAAAAATGAAAATTAAATTTTTTAAATCAAACAAATTCTATTTACTGGTCTATGATTCTTGATAAAAAGTTTGGCGTATAAAGTTAAGTGAATACTTGTGAAAATGACTGAAATATTGAAAAGCAGGAGTTTCAGAATTTTTAAGTAGAGGTACAATGATTAGCTTTAAGTGAATAGGCAATTCACCAAGTGAATGCACTTTTGTTTGCACCCACCTATTTCGTTTTAGCGCTTTATATCATAAATTTATTCTATTTATTTAATTAATAAATTTAAGAAAAAAAAACAATATAAAATGTATCATAATATAACTACTAACAATAATAAAAATAACTAAATAATAAGTTTATTAACACTTAGTGCATAAAAAAATATAAAATTATAATTTGGAATCAGCAGCTTGCACTCATGTTTTAAAAATGAATTTTAATATTTAATGGATAATTAAGGAAAACTTACTACTTTTGATATAATTTTGTCCATTAATAAACAAATATGATATTTTATACCATAATTAAGTTATCTTTAGGATTAAGTAAACCTAAAAAACACTAAATCTTCATCATCTATTTTTTATTTGTAATTAACTTTTTAGATTATTAAATTTTAAACTAATTGCTTCTAAAATGCTGATAATCTTTTCTTCTAATAAACCTTTTGTAGATAATTACTAGCATTTACTTCAGTGGAGTTACTTGTCTTCAATGAAGAATATACTACTATGAAAAGTGAGACAGTGTGCCATTATGTAAGGTGAAAGAAACAAAACGTCATTTGGAAGAAAAAATTTCAATATTTTGAAGCCTGTCAATTAATATTTAACGATTTTAAAGTTTATCGCATTTTGTTATCTTAATGAATTTAAAAAAAAGAAACCGTTTTATAAAGAGAAGACTGAACGTAGCATCACCTGATGCTAGAATTAGAATTAGATTTTTAAGGGAGTAGAGACCTTGCTTTATCCTGTCCATAGCCACTAGTTTGGATTTGTATACAATTTCCAGAGTTTTACAGTAAACAGAATTTTACAGGCAGTGTCATCACCCTATTGAGTCTCAATAAAAAAGCAGCTACCCTCATTAGCTACTAAAAAGTTCCAGCATGGCACTGTAGATGGACCAAAGGCAGTAGGTAACATAACTCCCATTGTACTTAACCGAAGAATAAGGGATGAAGTATAGTGAAAAGCGGGAATAGAGGTAGGGCTCGATCAATAAACAGCGTAACTATGTCTGGTTGAAGCAGTTTACCATCTTGTCCGGTAACAACTTCTTGCAATAAGCCCCTAATGTAGTTTCACAAAAGATGATGCAACTGAATTAAAAACGAGGTGTGATAAAAAAAGCTGAATCATTTTTTATTACAAAAAGTAATAAGGTTACATAGAATTCGATTTAATCTCCTTAAAAGTACTGTCCTTGGCTAGCAATGCACTTATCCCAATGTTGACTCCATGACTGGAGGATTTCTGGAAAGCGTCTTTCGGAAGGGCTTTCAGCTGCTCGGTCGTGGCCCTCTCAATGTCAGCAATGGTGTCAAAACGTTTTCCATTAAGCACAGTTTTAATTTTTGGGAAGAGCCAAAAGTCGCATGGTGCTAAATCCAGTGAGTATGGCGGATGTGGACAGACAGGAACACTTTTTTCGGCCAAAACCTCGAATGAGAAGCGAGGTGTGACACGGCGCGTTGTCGTGGTGTAGAAGGAAGCCATTGGTCCATTTTTCTGGTCACTTTCTTCGTACGTCGTTTCGCAAAATGCTTTGAACGGATCCGTACGAGATGTTAAGGTCTTCCGATAGCTCTCGAGTAGTCATTCGCCTGTTTGAATGAACCATTGTTTCCACTTTTTGGACATTTTCAACTGTTTCTGGGGTTACTGGGCGTCCCGCACGCTGCTCGTCTTCAACAGACTCATTACCGTTTTTAAATACCACTTGTACACAGTCTTCAAAGTTACCATATTATCACCGTACACCGATTCTAACATTTCGTGAGCTTCTTTGGCACTCTTTTGCAACTTAAAACAAAACTTAATGTTAATGCGTTGTTCAAAATCCATGTTGCGCGACAGACACGATAAACACAACCTCACTCTAGCGGCTCTGGCAGCTGACTGGTAAGCTCGAAGCTCGAACGTGTTACAACTTGTCCCTGCCTGTCTCAGTAGATCACGCTATTGGACAAATTACAGCGAATGTAGCGTCGGCAGTTGCCGCTATAAAAAATCATTCACCGTATTTTTTGATCACACCTCGTATGTTTGTTTAATGGATACAGATTTTAGGCAAAATTTAATTTTCACCACTCAGCATACAGTAAGAGGTTTATACCTGTTTTTCTCAACTTTAAAAAAAATTAAACATGTTTATTTCTAAAAAATAAACACATCAAATTTAAATTAACATGAAATGTTTAAAAATTAAACATTTGAATTTTTCTCCGTCTAAATTCTTTTTCTGAAAGATTACTAAGTATTTCCCTCCAGAAAAACTCTGCCGTCAGTAAAAAAATTCAAAGTATCAACAGAGTCGTAGAAAATATCATTGAATATTACACATATAACGCATTATAACAAAGAGTTATAATATTATTCAAGAAGTCAAAATTCAGCTATTATATTACCTTTTTATTTTCTAAGCACATAAACTTACATACTTCATTTTTTTAAACCGTAAGAAATTTTCTTTTTTATTTCAACCTGATTTTCTCTGTAATTTTATTAATTTCATTTCATTATACATTATCACATAATGCCTTTTCATAATTACAGACCCCGTGTAGTTGCATTATTATTCTTAAGTCTGTCTTCCAATACTAATCTGAGGGTCAGAATATTCACTTGGCCTTAGCGGGGTCAAAGTATGCAGCATCACGAATACAAAGGGTCTACGTACATGTGCTTCTAAGAGTAACCATTGACTATCTTCAGTGTATTTAAACCTAATATTAACAGTCTAGTAGATCCTACTTAATCTGCTTCAATCTTATTTGGAAAGGTAAAAATTCCAAGTTTAAAAAAAAATCTATCAGTTGTTTTCCAGTGTCATAAACTCTACACGCTAATGTATTTATACTCCTGAAGGATTTAATTTCGTACTTAACTATAATCATTTATCCCAACTGTATCATAATATTTTAAATCAATTTAAAACCGTCAGCTTTTTTAAGAGACAAACCAAACCAAATTTGTTAAATGCAGGTTTTTATTAATTAATTACTAGTATTAATCGAGGAACTGTTTTACTTCCAGATTATTTTCGACTAGTAAAACAAACCAAATAATAAAATAAAAGAAATGAAGGAAATCATTTCCTTGGAAAAGAAACAGCTGTAGTTTTCCACTATTTTCAACAGTAGAGTAATCAAAGCCTAAAACTAAGTTACTTTACATCTTTATACCGGGTGTCCGATATAAAACGCAACCCATCATTAATCACTCATCCATGAAATTTCAAAAGTCAAGCTTACTCCCCTACTTGTTACTGAAATAGACTCGTCCAACATCTGAACATCGCGGCGACGCAGTAGAACACTACCGATAGTAACAACAATGCAATCATAACGTTCAGTGTATCGCTAGAGACAAGATGGTGTTTTCGCTAGATGAACGTGTTTTCATTGTTGAGTCGTACTTCAGTACGAAATCAGTGGTTGCAGTACAAGATTTGTTTCGCCATAAGTACCCAGATAAACCGGCTCCTAACAAAACATCAGTATTAAGGTTAGTCGCAAAATTTAGAGAGACCGGTTCTGTTAATAACAAGGAACACAAAAGATCTGCGTCAGTGTTGAATACAGATACAGTCACTGAAATCAAAGACCGATTACTCGCCTCGCCAAATAAATCGATCAGACGTTTGTCTGCTGAAATTAATTTGTCTAAATCAACTGCTCATCGGGCGACCAAACAATTACAATTACGACCTTATCGCATTCAAACGGTTCATCAACTTCTTGAGCCCGACAAAGAAAAACGGCTACAATATTGTCAACGGTTCCGTCGATTTCTGCGTGAAGGAATTAATGTTATGGATTCGTTATTTTTCACAGATGAAGCACGGTTTCATTTGGATGGCTACGTAAACAGCCAAAACAGTAGAATTTGGAGTGCTGAAAATCCCCACGTTTATCACGAAAAACAATTACACCCGCAGAGGTTGGGCGAATGGTGCGTGATATCGCGGAAGAAAATAATCGGTCCTATTTTTTTCGAGTACACCATTAATGCAGAACGATATCAGGATATTTTATTTCAGTTCATCGCACTCTTGGAAGAGGAAGACAGACACTGCCGGCTACAACATGACGGTGCGACATCGCACTACGCGGGTTCAACTTCTGATTTCGTCGAGGAATTCTTTGGTAATCGTGTTATCGGTCGATGCTTGTGGCCACCAAGATCTCCAGATTTAACTGCGGCGGATTTTTTTCTACGGAGTTACCTCAAAGAAAAAGCCTACAGCAACAAACCACGAGCACTTGAACAATTGAAAGTCAATAATTGAACAAGCTGTATTAAATATCCAGCCACAAACTTTGAAAAAAATTGCAAGAAACGCTGTAAAAAGAACTGAAGCTTGTATTCAAGAAGATGGCAACCACTTCCAACATTTACTCTAAATGTAAGGTAATGGATGGTAATAATAAAAATTAAATTTACATTTACACATGCCTTTTTATTATTTCAATACCTACCAATATAAGGTTGGGTTGCGTTTTATATGGGACACCTTGTAGTTCTGTTATATCACTAATCGATCAGCTGATACCCTTAACAAGTGAAAGGGTTGTTGCCCCCTTTGAAGAATCACCCGTTTGTCTGCCTTCTCTAACATATCTGTTACAGTAGCACCTTAAGAAAACAATCCTCTCACAAAATCACACACAAGCTTTTTCATTAATAACAAAATCTTTGTTGTATTCTTACAAGTTTTAAGCACAACCACAAAGCTTTATTCTTCTGTAGAAAAGAAATCAGCATATTCTCTTCATACCTAGAATTTTTGTTTATAGCTTTTTTTTAAGTTTGCGTTTATCTTAAGTTGATTTCCATATTTTGTTTTTAAATTTAAGCAATTATATAATACGTACCGATGCGAGGTTGAGACACAATTAGTATAATTAATAGCAAAAGACATTACAGTTAATACTGATAATACTGTTTTGTGTCGCCAAGTTATATCGACATTGAAAGATTTAAATTTTTAGAACTATAATCTGAATAAAATCATGGTAATGCTTTGTTCACCTGCGTCGTATTTACTTTGAAATATACCTTATCGCTATGTAAAAGTAACTTACCTACTAACCAACACGCAAGACTGAATGTACATGAATGAACAGTTCCACGAAAAACACACTTGTCTGGGTAACCGAAGAAAGATGTCAGCAGTCGCCCGCCTGAAAAGATGACAAAGTAAATAATGATTTGTTTGAGCAAGAATTTTACTTAAAAATTCCGGTCCTGGACATCACAACGAGAATTCGCCAGTACGAGTCTGCAAACAGTCGGCCGTAAAAATGGTCCACGGTGTCAGCCGACGGTGAGTCTCGTATTCGCGTATTCGTCTTGTTAATGTTTCCATGAATGGAAATATTCGAGAATGGTTCTACGCCGATCGTTTCCTTCGACAGAGGATGGTAACCGGTCGATTACGACGGGTTCAATCCACTGATCGATCCCCCGCATAGAATATTTAGTCCGAAAAATTGATTACAAATGACATAGTATGCGCTTCTTTACGCTACAGTCCATAAGGGCTGTAGTAGGAAAAAGAGTATCTAGGCTACTTTAAGTACAGCAGTTCCCTATCCTATCCTCACACAATTTACCCTGATCGCATTTTCATTACCTCTGCGGCAAATTACCCCTATATAATTAAGGTGATCAGCGCTAGTCTTCCCGTTCTGGAAAACCGACATCAATAATAGTATATTCAAGAAATAATCGTTATCAAGTCGTTTTATTAGCGACTAAACATTAGAGAAAAATTACTTACAAAAACTAAATCGACCGATCGCGGTCGCTCGTATACAGAAACCTGGTTAAGAAAATTCTAAGTACCAGAGTACTAATCGAGTAAGAACGTCTATTCAAATACTTCTATGTGCAAAAAACGTTTTAAGAATCCTCCTGAAAAAAAAAGCATTAAAAACGAATCCGATCGAAGAGAAGATAACAATTTGTCAAATTAACCGATTTCACGTTTAAAATTTAACATTATGTATGGATTTATTTCTTGTTACTGTCGAATTAAAATATAAATTATTTGAAACAATTTAAACTGCCTGAAAGCAATTTAAAAGATACTTAAATTAATTACTAATTACTTTTAACAAAACAAAAGAATCGCTCATACGAACGAGCGATTTTCGTTATGAACCCGGCGAAAGTTTACTATTATTTTTTCGTCAGATTCATCCTCTTCATAATCTTCGTATTTCAATAAAACATATTACAAAATCATAAGATAAAATAAATAAATTCGTAATATTTACGAAAAAAATTCTTAAAAAACTGTTAAAGGAAGAATTTAAATGAAAAAAGAAACAATTACGTGCTAAGGTGGGTAAGAATTGACAAAGTTTTTCATGAAGTGTTATATTTTTACTGTATTTCTGTATGGATTAATTTAAGAACACTAAAGAAAAAGAATAAAAAAAAGGCTGGTTGTATTTGAAAATGTGCATGCAGCATCCTGACTAATGAAAATTAAGTTGACAATCAAAATTGAGAATGAGGTAGTGACAAGAATGAAAATACCTTGTTGTACCTTCTAACTTTTCATCCGTGAAACGAGCAAAGAGGCTTTATTTTTACTTCAAGTTAATAACAAGTCCAATTTTCTTAATATTTATTGGCATTAAATTAAATATGTTTGAACCATGGAAAAGAAAAAAAAGTTTGAAACATTAAACACATCATTTGTTTGTTATTTTGTTTCAACAACTATTTAACTTATTCTTCGAATTTGTTTAGAAATGTGAAGAATATCTATAGAATAGAAGTTCGTTTGTAATTTACATCTAATTCTACTGCAGCAACCAACACGCAGTAAGAACATTAAGGGTATATAAATAATTCAAAAGTAAAACATACAGAAAATCGGAGTAAATAAACGTACGTGTAACTTTAACTGGCTCCACAAATAAAGCAAACTTTGTTGGGATTAATAAAAAACGTTCGATTCCGTAACTTATTTTTATATTAAAAAAAAAAAAAAAACAGTATTAAAGCGATTGCGCGAAAAAAAACCGGCTCTAGAAAACAGTTATGGCGTTATAACTCTCTGAAATAAGGGACCTTTCACAGGTTTATATACATTTTTTTATTTTACAGCTTCATTTTCGGCTTTTCAAGGTTTGTTTTAATGAGAGTAAAGTATTTTTTAATTTTTATTGTTTCTTAGGATGGATCATTTATATCAAACTATTATTTATAAATAAAAAACATCGAAAATTTTTTTATATTTTATTTTCTAAAACAAAAAATATATTTCGGAATATAACGAAAAATAAAATTATTGTTATCGTTTTATATATATAAAATATTTAAATGTTTTGTAGTAAAAATATATTTCTAAATGAATGAAGTAAATGAAAAACCGACTGTACATCTTGGCTTCTGAGTTAGCAGTGGCTTGGCTGGTATGTAAACTCGGATGAAGCGGTTGGGATTAATTGATGTCGGAAAGAATAGATGCATCAATTTATGAAGGACATTTATTATTATAAGTAGAAGTAGAAAAGCTCGATCATTACAAATTTAAGAAACTTTTTAATAAATTCTGAGATAAACTACGGATTTTAGATTTTTTACACCTATGCTTTCTGAGTCGGGATCGATTAATTAAAAAAGATCCCGATTAAATATCTTAAACTGTTTTAAATTGAAGAATTTGGTATGTTTTTCCGATGGGTTTTTTATGAAAAAGCACTTTAGGAGTTTCTGAAAGATTAACGTAAAAAATTAAACGTTTCGAAGTACACAATAGTCGTTAAAATCGCCCTGCAGAACTCTAGAAATAAGCATTTTAAAGAAATAAACATACACAAATTTTAGTCTTTTATTCAATAAGTTGATAAATAGATGCGTCAGAAATTTACTTCTAATACTAACTTTAAAAAATTACAAAAACCATATAAGTTAAACTAATAATAATATCCAGTGTACTGACAATGAAAAATATGATAACAAAAATTTGTAATGGCGATAAATATTGTATAAGAAAAATATTGCATCGCATTTGGTGCACAAAATATGTGTAACAAAATATATAAAAATAAAATACGTTTGAGTAATATGTAAGTTATGTTTATAATTTATTCGATTTTTAATAAAACTAGATTTTTTTAAAGGAAAGGTTAATTAAGTAAAAATTACCGGTAAAATTTCCTTTTATGAATCCAGGACAATTCATAATCGTTAACGACAATGCTGCAAGAAAACAAATTTTAAAGAAAAAACAAGATTTTAAGAATCCTTTTAATAATTAATTCTTGAAAGCTGTATTCGAATAAGATATTGTACATCTTGTAGAAATTGAATATTCCGCTATAAGTTTTACGTGAAGGTAGTCTCAACTCCAGTCAACCTCGCTAGTTAATTATGATGAGAAGTTTAGTATGAACCGGTGCAGTCAGTCGCTACTTGTTCTTGTTAAAGGTGGTCGTACGGGTTCTAGTTCATCGCACCTACGCCGCGAGATGAAATATAACCGATACTGGGTGAAAGGTGTCAAACCAGAAGTCGAATCTTGTAGATATTTTGAAAATCTTTTGAAGGAATTATAAAATTTACTGAAGAACGTTTGAGTGACAAAATAAAAAAACACATACACAAAAACGACGATTAGATTTTTTTATTCGCTCAAAATTACTTTGATCGGCAATTATAAACCGTTAGTATCATCTAGACTGAGAGAAACCAAGTTATAAACAAAATAAGTAAATGAAGTTGCTCGCATATTTGAACAGCTTCGCTAGAAAAAGTTGATATTTAAAAGCATAATTTGAATTAACGCCACTTTCTACATGCTTTTAAACTCAAACAATTTTCTATAAATTATTTGGGCTTAAACTAAATTTTAATTTCACGTGGAAAAAATAAACGCTTCGTGAGAATCCGAGGTATAAATTAATAAAATCAATTGTTTAGGCTAACCTACTGAGATCAAAGTTGTTAACCGTGCGAAGTATATTGACACTTCATAGATATAGTTTTACAGATGTCCTTGCAGATCCTGACATAGTTTCAGCCTATTCAAAGCTTTTTGATCGTAAAATCCAAGTTCGCTCCGACAGTATTTTATGGATCCTTTCAGTATCAGTCACAATTTTTTTCAAAAATCGGTACACGACAATCCTATGTTCCTGCTTCATGTTTTATTCTATTTGGAAAATAATTTTTACAGAATTCTTCGTAAAATGTCAATACGTGTAACTGAACGTAACCTGTCCATGACCGGTAGGTAGATCCTCACGGTTGTTTTCTAAAGTATTACAAACGGGGGACACCGAACCCGCATCAAAACACCAGTTTAAATTATATTTCTAGTGAATTAATACAATCGAATTTCTCCTTGCACAGTCATATAGCGCCACGAATGACCCGTGATACATTAACCGAGGTTAACCAAAACCTTGGGACGATTTACCTCATCGATTGGCCCGATTTATGTTTGACCGATCTGAAGAGATCTTTATAATGTAATAGTCATCAAAAGGCCGAGCGGCGATTGAAATTCAACGCGTCCAAAAAATTTGAAAGCAGTTTTAAAATTAAAAAAAAATAAATATTCACTAAGCTCGTGCCTATTTCATATTTCTACCGATTACAGTTTCCTCTTCAAGTGTTCTTAACTTTTGACAGTAAGGGGGCGTAGCGACTTAGGATTCATCCAGGTCGCAATCTTCCTTTATTATAGATAGATTACAGCTCCATTCAAATAAATTGCTACACAATTAACGACATTAATTAATCAAACACATGAAACAACAGTTAGGATGCCACACGTCTTAACCGTGTCTAACATCTTAACATTAGTTTTTTCACATAAAACATACGCTAAAAAAGTGCATTAAAGAATTCAGAGGCGATCTTGCTAAATTTCTTCATAGAAAAACTGTCTAGGGATAAAACTCGTGGTCGTAAATCAGCTGATTTCCAAGTCGAGAGTTCTCGGGTTTGAATCCTAATAAAGGTAGTCAGTTGCCTTTATTCGGATTTAATACTAGATCGTGGAAACCGGTGGTGGTTGGGCTTCAATTAACCAAACGTCTCAGGTATGGTCGGCCTGAGTGTGTACAAGACTACACCTCTCTCACACGTCACGAACAGGGGACACGGCTGCCTACGGGCCTCGAATCCAGAAAGCTGCATAGGATATTGGAAGATTTCCGGATATTCAAACGAGAATAATAATAATCTTCTTAGACCGCATAGATCTCCCTCCTCCTTCCTGTATGTTCAGGAATAATTTGATATCTATGAATATTCTTTGAGAAGACCCAACATTTACCTAAAATCTTATGAGACTGGGAAGTATTTACTTATGGAATAAGAGATGTTTCAAAGTCGAAGGAACGGTTTTGGAGTCCTCTCTCCCAAATAAAAATTTTGGTTCGATAGGTCAGGCCGTCTTACTAAATACATAAAACGAAAATAGAAAATTGAGGAGGTTAGATGCGTACAAAAACCTATTAGACTGAGGTACATTGGGCTGGATCTATTCTTTAAATTCAAAATCTCAAACATAACTGTTTTGGAATTTATATAAGAGATATTTGTATTCATTTAGAACGCCGTTATCCTATAGTAAAGGCTGACCAATAAAGGTTCACCCATAGGAAATTTGCCGGGATTTTATGAATAAAAAAAGAAAAGAAATAAAAACACATTTAAAGAAAAGAATCAGATTTATCGGATGCAAAAAACAAACCTACGATTATAAGCCCGTTTACTTATTTCCCGTTTTTTTAAAAAGATATTCAAACAAAACTTTGTTTATACATCAGCCATAACAAAATTTAAAAATCTCTTTACCGAAAGTTTTGGTTTTACTAACAGAGAACCAAGAAATGCAGTTTGAATTGGTGTTAAGAATTTTAAAAGCAGCTGAATGTTACCGAACCCACCGGGTTGGTCCAGTGGTGAACGCGTCTTCCCAAATCAGCTGATTTTGAAGTCGAGAGTTCCAGCCTTCAAGTCCTAGTAAAACCAGTTATTTTTACACGGATTTGAATACTAGATTGTGGATACCGGTGTTCTTTGGTGATTGGGTTCCAATTAACCACACATCTCAGGAGTGGTCGAACTGAGAACGTACAAGACTACACTCATATATATCATCCTCTGAAGTATTATCTGAACGGTAGTTATCGGAGGCTAAACAGGAAAAAGCAAAAAAAAAAAAAAGCTGAATGTTACCGAGTTGAGCAAATCGGCTCCACAAGCACAGTTCATCGAAAATACTCAAGTTTTCACAAAACACGTGATTGACGAAGTGCTCGCTCTTCTTTTTTAAAATAACAGAATGTTCACTAGTTCACGCAAAAGTAATACAATAAATCGGCAGTGACAACTCGTAATTACATTTGCTGATCGATTACAGATATATGTAAATAATATTTTTCATTAAGTTTATGAAGATTTTCCTTCGTTTTAGCGACTTTATTTGTTTGATCTGAACGAAGTAAATAAAATTTGGTAACTTCACAGTTAATTTCAATATAACAAATTTTGAAATATCGGTCTAAAATAATGAAGAAACTATTAACCAATTCGTTAGAAATAGTGGACCGGCTAACTTTGAATTTAGTAATATTTCCAGTAGGCCGGTTCAAATCCTGCTATGATAACCGATGTGAGGTTACTTCGAAGTAGAATCATTTTTCTAGTATTAAAGCAAATACAAGCTTTGAACCGAATCTTTCCATTAAAATACCCAACGAATGAGGAAGCAATTCGGTACGACGATAATCGTGAAAATATTAAAATAAGTTATCGATAAAAGTTATATTCTAACGAAGGATCCCGAACCCCTTCAGCCCAGAATTTATCGGACTGAATTTTATTCCAAAACCACATGTTTTTCATATAGATACACCGATACAAAAATGTGAGCACAGCACAATATTGCATACACGCTACTCAAGTGAATTTTTAGCGCTCTATAATTTGCTGCATTAATTAGTAATTTCTCCCTGTCTATCTATTCATGAGGTACGATTGAAGATGGGTGACTATCAAGCGAACGGTTATTAGAACTACTGAAGGTCAAATGAGTTTGATGACCTTGAGAGTAACGGTGGGATTAGAATCTCTGGCCAATCTAAATTGGGCTTCTAATCGGTAAATAATTTCGTAATATTATTCATCCGAAATACGTTTCAATCTGACTTCACGTAAAGCAGTAGAGTATTGTAAATATTATTATATACTGTAAATACAATGCTGTAGTGTAACACGACTCAGCTGAAATGAAGAATTAAAAGAAAAAGACCTCGCAGTATTTTATGTTCAATAAGTAAAAATAATGAATGTACAATATTTAGTTTACATTCTTTACTTTAAAAGAAAAAAAACCGCAACCTACAAATAAATGTTTGTAAAATCAGAAACATTTCGAAATGGTTGACTCTTTTGAAAAGTATTACTTGAAGAAACAATAAAAAGCGCCAAGTTTTATAAAAAAATATTCTTTTTTAAGCGACAGACAAAGTTGAAAATTTTGAGTAGCGAATCATTAATATTTTTTTATATAAAAAAAATTATTTAAAACGATATTTTTAATATACGAATATTACGTTCTGTATTACTTTTCTTGTGTAATTAGTTGTGAATTATGGTGTTATTACTATATATATACATATATATAGTAACGGCCATATGCCGTACTATGCTATATATATATATATATATATTAATAATATAGTAATTTAGCTATATTTATATATATATATATATATATAGCTAAAACAAATTCAACAGATTATGTTGTTTAGCTCCTTTGTATATTCCAATTAATTATATTCTTCCGCGCTTCATCGTAACATATTGCATAAGACTTAAAAAAAAAATTGATTATAAATCATCATCATCGAATTACATATTCTTAATTATGACGATTGCCGGCTTAATAAAATAAAGTTCATGTTTCTAATTGCTAATTTTTTATGTTCTGTTTAATTTTTGAAAATGAGATAACGAAAATTGCAGTTATAATATGACAAACTTGCAAGGAAAAAACCGAGTGGAATATAAATATATATAGTGGAGTCTAGCTATTATTCTTTCACCCACAAACCACTTGACCGATTAAGTTGAAATTTTGTATGAAATAGTTTTTACCTGGAAAGAACATAGGACTGTTGCCGTTACGGAACGTTTCACCTTTTTAAGATGGTGGCCGTTTTAATACATTGCGCAACCGGATTATCTTCCTTGCCGATATTCAACTATTTACTATGGCCAAACCATTGATCAAATCGAATTCGGAAATCACTTGCAGTATTTTAAATTAAATTTTCTACAAACGTTGTCTGTTTTTTTTTTTTTTTATATATATATTTTTTCGTTATCGATAAAGGTAGCTTTAAAGGTGCGACGGTGTACGGCGCAGCGGATCAACTGATACAGTTACTGCCACTTTTATTGTGCGTGCAACTTGACTTCAAAGCCGGTCACTTGACCAAAAAATATGAAACAAAAAAAATAATAAAAAAAATTAAAAATGAGAAACGAAGTCACCTCCACGTGGTTTTTTCGCATTCAAAATACTGTTTTACCGGCTATAAGTACTATTTTTAAGATGGGACCGACCATTCTGCGACCCGCATACTTCAGTCACTAAACGTTTTGAATCCTCTTTCTTTTTCCTGTTTAGTCTCTGGGAATTACCGTTCAGGTATTACTTCAGAGGATGATATGTATGAGTAAATGAAATGTAGTCTTGTACAGTCTCAATTCGACCATTCCTGAGATGTGAAACCCAACCACCAAAGAACACCGGTATCCACGTTCTAGTGTTCAAATCCGTGTAAAAATAACCGACTTTACCAGGACTTGAACGCTGGAACTCTCGACTTCTAAATCAGATAATTTACGAAGACGCGTTCACCACTAGAACAACCCGGCGGGTCAGTTATTTATTACTGGAATTAAACATATTTATTAACATTTAATATATTTTTGGTAATTTTGCAATTACATATGCAGTTATTACTTTATGCTGGAATTAATCAAACGCCGATATTATTTTAAAATGTATAAGTACATTATTTATAAATAATAATAATAATAACACAAAGACAAAAATATTATTTTATATTAAGTTATTTAAATTTCGATTCACTTATCTTAAATAATAATAATGAAATCCGTTCCATGGTGGAACGATGAAATAAGTGAAGCTATTAAAAGAAAGAAAAGAGCGTATAACGCCTTCAAGAAGCGTCCTAGCATAGAAAATCTTGTTGCCTTTAAAAAATACAGGGCGTATGCAAAACGTCTTATGATTGACTCGAAAAAACGATCCTGGCAGCAATACGTGTCATTCATCGACAGAACCACTACTGCATCAGATGTTTGGAGGAAAGTGAGGGCGATTTGTGGGCGTAAAAAGTTTGCTCCCATAACTAGCCTTCAAGATGAAGATGGAATTAAGGATACTCCAAACGAAATAGCAGAACTATTGTCCAATCACTTCGAGAAGGCCAGAAAAACGGCCAACTACGAGGAAGGTTTTCGAACCAAAAAAGAAGAACTCGAAGGTTTACTACATTTTAGAATTGAGTATAATTACTCATATAATGTACCATTTAAAATGGAAGAATTCGTGAAAGCGTTGGAAAAAGCAGGTAACACAGCTGCTGGTCCGGATGAAATCCATTATAATATGATCAGGCAGCTCAATACCACTGCAAAACGCAGATTATTAGAACTTTATAATCAAATATGGCGGGATGGAACGTACCCGCAGCAGTGGAAAAAAGCTCATGTTGTTCCAGTACCAAAGAAAAATAAAAATTTAACAGATCCCAATAGCTACCGTCCTATTTCTTTGACGTGTGCTATGGGAAAAATACTGGAAAAAATGATTAATAATCGACTCGTCTGGGTTTAAAAAAAGAAAACCTGATATCACCGTATCACCATACCTGATATTCCACCACCGATCAAATGATCAACTTAGAGAATATTATATACAACAGCTTTATTACAAGGAAACATTGTGTTGGAGTCTTCTTCGATCTTCAGAAGGCTTTCGATATGACCTGGCGTTATGGAGTAATGCTCCAGATATATGACTGGGGCATTCGTGGCAATCTGCCTGTACTGCTCAGCAACTATATGAATGACCGTACCTTCCAAGTACGCGTCAACAATGAATATTCATGTGAAAGAATCTTGGAAAGTGGCATACCGCAGGGTTCGCCGTTGAGCGGTACCTTGTTTACCATTGCCATTAATAAATTGATATTAGCCATTCCAGTAGAAATCAGCAAAAGCGTCTATGTTGATGATCTGGCAATTGTGTATGCCAGCAACAAGACTGCTATGGTGTAGTACAAATTGCAACAAGCGATCAATGCTCTAAATGAAGTTGCAAGGAATAACGGATTCCAGTTCTCACCAGAAAAAACGTGCTGTGTACACTTTTGTAGGAAGAGAATTCCTCATCAAAGTCCTGCGTTGACAATTGATGATAATACAATTCAATATAAAGACAATGTAAGATATTTAGGACTAGTATTGGATAAATCCCTTACATGGGGATTACATATACAGGACTTGAGTGATAGATGCAAAAGAGCCCTAAACATTATAAAACGTTTATCGAACTTAAATTGGGGCTCAGACAAAGAGACATTATTGAGATTGTATAAAGCATTGGTTCAATCTAAACTAGACTACGGATGTATCGTATATTCATCCGCTAGAAAGTCGCATTTAAAAAAGTTAGACGTAGTTCATAATAGCGGAATAAGATAAGCAACAGGCGCTTTCCGCACAAGTCCGGCGGCTAGTCTGATGTCTGAAGCCGGAATAATGCCACTACATTATAGAAGAAAGATCCTTTTACTAAGATACGCAGCAAATATATGGGCTTATCCTGCCCATATAAATAATAAACTTTTCAACAACCATCCTTTCTTTTTTATTCCTGTTTAGCCTCCGGTAACTACCGTTTAGATAATTCTTCAGAGGATGAATGAGGATGATATGTATGAGTGTAAATGAAGTGTAGTCTTGTACATTCTCAGTTCGACCATTCCTGAGATGTGTGGTTAATTGAAACCCAACCACCAAAGAACACCGGTATCCACGATCTAGTATTCAAATCCGTGTAAAAATAACTGGCTTTACTAGGACTTGAACGCTGTAACTCTCGACGTTCCAAATCAGCTGAGTTGGGAAGACGCGTTAACCACTAGACCAACCCGATGGGTTTCAACAACCATCCTATGCCTGCATTATACCAACGTCGTGCTACCTATTCCAGACCAGCCGGAATTAGGTACCACGAATTAAGAAGTAAATACGAAATTGCCATTCCAGATACATTGGCAATTTCTACTAGAGAAATACCGCCATGGCTCTTGCCAGCGGTAAATACAAGTTTGGATCTCTCTCAAGGAGAAATAAAAAAGAAACCAGCAGTGATCATCTAACAGGAATTTTTGGCAACCGTCAGTAGTTACGAAGAACATATTAGAATTTATACTGACGGTTCTAAAACCGAACATGGTGTTGGATGCTCAATATATGTAAATGGAGAAGCCCACTTTTGGAAACTGCCAGATGTGGCCAGTGTCTACACGGCAGAACTCACTGCATTTCAGCAAGCTCTTCGCTACACTGAACACTATTGCGAAGAGAGAGTGCTAATATGTTCCGATTCTTTAAGTGCACTTGTCGCAATTCGGAACAAGAACATTAAGGATGTTCTAATTGCAAACATCCTGTCCATTTTATACGTTCTAAAACAACGAGGACAGCGATGCGTATTTGTATGGACTCCGGGGCATGCTGGTATTACAGGTAATGAAATCGCAGACGAAGCTGCCAGAAAGGCAACAGTCTGCGACGATGATTTGGATGCATTTCCTGTAAGAGTGGCAGATATTAAAAACCGTCTAACAAACATAGTAAAAAACAAGTGGAATGCTGAATGGAGGAGTTTAAATACAAAACTAAACTCAGTAAAAACTTCTCCTTATAAATGGAAAAGCGACTTTAAGTTGACTCGCCGTGAACAAGTAGCGGTGACCAGACTTAGAATCGATCACACGCGATTAAAAAATTCATATTTGTTAACCGGTGAAGTGAGACCAATGTGCGGTGTTTGTAATAAAACACTGACAATCAAGCATCTAATAGAAGAGTGTACCATATATGAGGACCTCAGAAAAAGGTTTCGTCTTAGAAATAATATTACTGCTGATTTGGATAATGGAAATGAAGAAAATATAGTTGCATTTTTACACGCCAGTGGACTTCTTAAAAGTCTATAAAATGAAAGTTTAAAGCTGTGATAAAAGAATCTCTAAGCGGTATTTTTATATATATATATATAAAGAAAGAAATGGTATTGATAAGTTGAAATTTTAATTTCATGGTCTTTTGAGAACCTTATCTCAAATTTTAATATTGGGGCCCTTCACACCCTGTAAGTGTTTGTGATTGTCCTTGTCTTTTATGTCTTAATGTTTATTGTGAAGTTTGTGTTTTTAAATAAAATGTAAGGGCCCTTTACACCCTTACATATGACGATCCTGATGGAGATAATAATTTCTTTTAAAGAATGTGACGAGGGCTAATGACCTTAGCAGTCAATGCCCGTAAAAATTCAGGAAAAAAAATATTGTTTAAGTCTGGTTTAATTTATTAGCGAACAAAATTAATATTGATAGAGTAGAAAACGATTTCGTTTAAATATATATCATAACCGTGATATTTATACACCAATGAATTGTACAGTAATGTTAAATGAAACTGATTATTTTCAGTTAATTGACTATTTTAAATAATAACACTATTTTATTAGATTTAAATATATAATTTTATTTGTTCGTTTATTTAAAAATTAATTAGTATTAGAAAGATAATTTTTTTTTCTTTTTCCAGGGATTATTTATTCCAGCATAAAAATCTGTTTTAATAATTTAATAAAACTATTTTTTAGATTTAAATATATAATTTTATTTCAAAAATTAATTAGTATTAGAAAAATAATTTTTTTCTTTTTCCAGGATATAAATTAAAATTTTATTTAATTATTCGCTGCAGAAAAAGTTCAGTTGGAACTGATAATAGTGAGTATTTGTTTGAAAACTATTAACATGTTATTTTTTAGTTTTATTTGTTTATTTATTCCGACATAAAAATCTATTTTAATAATTATTAAGTAATAGAAACATAATTATTTTTTCTTTTCTAGGAATAAATTAAAATTTTATTTAACAATTCGCTGCAGAAAAAGTTAATTTAAATGTAAAATTATTCACTTAAAATAATTCTGTTTTAGTTCGCGTATTTAAAATAAATTGTTATTTTATATTCTAGTTCATAAAATTAAAATAAATAGTAATGAAATTGTTTTCTTTGTAGATTCAATTAAATTATTTTTCCAGCCAATATTTAAATATAAAATCATTCACTTAAAAATAATTCTGTTCTAGTTCACGTATTTAAAATAAATTGTTTGTTTACACTAAAAATACGCGGATAAAGTTTGTAAAAAGTTAATTTTTTTGTTTAATAAATGTTATTTGTTTTAAAACGGATAAATTATAGTTTTATTTCATTTTCCGTTTCAGTTAACTGATGGTTTCTCTGATGATGTACACAAATTTTATTCATATACTAATACGATATTGAAAGAATAAGTACGGTATATATTTATTTTAGTACGGTAATTTTTGAAACTCATTTTGAACATTTTTTAATGCGATTTTTATTTTTTAGTTATAATCGATGCCGCAAACCAAGAAGGATATACTCGCGGAATATGATGTGAGATTGTCAGCATTTAAAAATAAATTAAAGGAGCTGGAATTCGAATTGGAAATCTATACAATTAATAATCGTATCAAGAGAATGGAATTGGAAAATGTTTGTCCCGTTTGCGGTACTAAGTCGCAGATTCCGTCTTCTTTCGAAATCTGATTTGAAGAAATTACATATTCGTCAATTCGAAGAAAAATGTTTAAGTGTCGAATGTGGGTTTGTTCTCGATTAAAAATTAATTTTTCTTTACGGCTGTTTAATTCATTACGAATGTAGACCTGAATGCGAAACAGCCAAAGAGATTTATGACTGTTATAGTTTTTTTTAAAAATAGTGATGTATTTGATATATTATTACGTAATACATTCGAGGAATGGACGAGAAAATGTCCTAGTTTGATGATATGTTAGAAACGGGATTTTATTTTACCTGCGTGTTAGATGCTGTAGCATGCGCAGAGTGCGGAGTTGAAATATTCGAGTGGATAGATAAAGATGCGCCGTTTGAGGAGCATAAAAAAGCGTCACCGAACTGCGTGTTGACCAACGTCAAGTATAAGGTGAGTAGTTTTTCACCATATTCAAGCGCGCGCATAGTTGTAGTCATAGTATATAAGCGGTTCTCTAATGTTTTACGTTATTTCTTCTAGGAAAGAGTTACTGATCGCAGTCGCATAAAGAAACAATGAGCTTCACGGCTTCATCTTCATTTTCGTCTGATTCTGATTCAGAGTATCAAGACGCAGCGAAAGCAGTTGAGTCTACCGACGAAGAAATTGCTCTTGAATCCGAGTCCGATATCACTAGCGATTCGTGGATTATTGGTTTTGTTCCTGCAGGCCAGAGAAAATCAATGCAACATTTGTTATCTATTTTAAAAAAAATTCCGTTATCGATAATTGAGATTATAAAAAAGGAAAATTACTTTGGTAATAAAACAGAAGTTCTAAAACTGAATCTACCAGTTGTTATCGAATATGAAGATTTACGTAACAGATTGTCAGAATAGAATTTTTATCTTGTATATTACTTGTAACTTCATATTTTTTGTCCGAACATAAAAAATGTAAATAAATAAATAAATAACTATGATATAATTGTTTGTTTTATTTATCCTTATTTATTTCATTTAGCATATATAAACGATGATCGGCATTCTAAAAAATAATTTGACGCCGAACCATGAGCATGAAAGCAGGTGCAATACCTGCTTTCATGTTCATTCTTTCGCAATGAAAGAGCTTCACGAGCAAGAAATTTTTTGACAAGGCTTCTCGAACTTAAGTATAGACGATTTGTACCAAGCTGATTAAGTTGAAATGATTGAATATTCTAAAGTTAACAGCGGATATAAATATATTTTTACACTTATAAATTGTTTTTCGAAATATGCTTTTGCTTTTCCTTTGAAGAGTAAAAAGCTGACGATGTTGTAAAGGCGCTTGAGCCGATATTTCAAAAATTTAAACTGAAACATTTTCAAACCGATGACGGTAGGGAATGGTTTAATTCTAAATTAAAATCATTACTACAAAAATTAAATATTAATCATTATTCGACATATTCGGATAAAAAGGCGTCAATAGTTGAGCGGTTCAATAGAAGCCTCAAATCTAACATGTGGCGTAAATTTACCGAGCAGGGAAATTACCGTTGGACGCGAATATTAGATGAATTGGTTAATAATTATAATAATAGGGTGCACAGATTTACAGGTTTTAAACCTCAAGATGTTTCTTATAAAAACGAACGCGAAGTGTTGATAAATTTATCAAAAACTGCAAAAAAGCGTCGTCGATGTACGGTTGCAAGTAAATTTAATGTAGGTGATCAGGTAAGGATAAGTAAGTATAAAAAGACATTTGCGAAAGGATATCTTCCGAATTGGACGAATGAAGTGTTTACAATCTGTAAGGTAAAAATGACACAGCCTATAACGTACGTTGTTAAAGACGGGAAGGGGGAAATAGTAAAGGGAAGTTTTTATAGGGAAGAACTTAGTAAAACCAAGTACGGTAATGTGTACCTGCTAGAAAAAGTGTTAAAGAAAAGGGGTAATAAACTGTTAGTTAGTTGGCTGGGTTTCGGTAAGAAAGAGGATTCGTGGATAAAAAAGCAAGATCTTATAAAATAAATTTCGCTGTTAAATTACATTCAGTAGCAGAGATGAATGCCGAAGAACAAGAAAGAGGATTCGCGGATAAAAAAGCAAGATCTTATAAAATAAATTTCGATGTTAAATGACATTCAGTAGCGGAGATGAATGCTGAAGAACAAGATCGGAAGTTGACGGTAATTAATTTCGACCGTTTAATTGATGATGTAGTAGATTTCAATTCAAAAAGGAGACATAGTCCTCTTCTCCCAAACAATATTAGATGTTTGGTTGTAGGTCCCTCAAATTCCGGTAAGACCAATGCAGTTTTTAACCTTTTCTTTGACCCTAGCGGATTGAGGTTTAGTAATATATATGTGTTTTCAAAATCCTTGTACCAGCCTAAATATTTATTTTTAAATAGTTTACTAGCCGATGTCGAAGGAATAGGTTACCATCCTTACAGCGATAATGATGTTATTGTAGCGCCTGAAGAAACAGAGTCTAATTCGATAATTATATTTGACGATGTAACATGCGAAAAACAAAATAACATAACAAAATACATTACTACGGGTCGGCACAATAACATCGATGTGTCTTATATGAGCCAGACGTATAGTAAAATCCCTAAACAACTTGTTCGCGACAACGCAAATTTTCTTATGGTTTTTCGACAGGATTCAGAAACCTAAGACATATATATCACGATCATGTGACACCTGATGTCATTTGAAAAGTATAAAGAAATATGTAACGAGGCTTGGAACCGGTCAAAAAATGGGTTTTTAGTAATTGATAAAGAAAGAGATATCGATAAAGGACGGTATAGATTTAATTTTGACACCTTCATTGGAAAGCCTGAAAAACGCGTGAAAAAGCCTGAAAAAGCGTGAACGCTAGCCTACACGCTTTTTCAGGCTTTTAGAAAGCGCGCATTTATAATGTTTAGGGCTCTTTTGCATCTATCACTCAAGTCCTGTATATGTAATCCCCATGTAAGGGATTTATCCAATACTAGTACTAAATATCTTACATTGTCTTTATATTGTTCGTCCAATGAAGTCCAAATAACATCTGACGTCCAATGAGGTAATTTATCACCATCCGTCGCAGGTAAGAAGGGACACAAAGGTCCTCCATAGCTCCCATTATTGCTGAGTGACGAATGCAATTAAACGCGTTTCGTACGTCCAGTGTAACTAAAACACAGATCCTACCATCACCTCTCCTCATGGCTCTTCCCACCAAGTCGCAGACAGCAGCCACAGCATCGACGGCGGACTTACCCCCTGCGAAATCCATACTGATTCGCGGAGATCCCGCCCTGCTCTTCCAGTACACCAACTATCCTTTGTTGAAGCATACGTTCCAGTACCTTCGCTAGCGCATCAATCATTGCCAGCGGCCGGTAAAAGGAGGGAAGTGCCAAATCCCTCCCCGGTTTAAGAACTAGCGCCAGCTACTGACGCTTCCATCTGCCAGGAAAAATTGTCTCGTTAAGACAGGCGTTGTATGTCTCTAAAAACGCCTCTGGCTCAGCCCGTGCCGCCACCTTGATAACCATATAAGGCAGGAGATCCGGGCCAGGCGCCTTGACCGACGATATTCGTGTGATCGCTGCCTCCAGTTCTGCATCGGTAAACAGCGGTGCAGTCCCAGCCACGCCTCTTACCTCTGGGAGTAATTCGTCCCCCGAGAGGAAGAGCTCATCAACTATGTTCAGCACTTCTTGCGGACATCTCATAACTGTAGCTCTAGGTCTTACTGCATTCTTTACTAGAACCGCATAGGGCTTCCCCCACGGGTCCGTCTCCACCTCCTCAATTAATTGAGCCCAACATTTTCTCTTTGACTGTACGATGAGCTTAGCAAGCTCTCTCCTCTTTTTCTTATACAGCTTAGTGTATACAACTTTCACCGAATGGAAGTACGCCCTTGTCATACGTCTTCTAGCGCGGTGTCATTCTTCTCGCTTCCTTGCTATATCGGCAGTCCACCAATATGCTGGCGGACAACCCCTGCAGACGTACTTACGTGGGAGAACTTCGCAGGCTTCTTCAAGACAATCGGCAAGACATGTGCCCTTCCCCTCCGCCGTGGAGAACCGACGTACTGCACGTAGGTCAAGCCGTTCGGTAAAAACACCAGGGTCGAAGTCCCTGGTGCTCCAACCCGTGAATATTGGTGGTCCATCACTACCAGCTCCGGTGCCAGGGATCGTAATCAAGATCGCTTGATGATCGCTGGCCGTGTAGCCTTCCCACTCCCAGTCTGCAATGCGGGCATCAAGCTCAGGGGAGGCAAACGTCACGTCGATTACAGAGCCCAAGGGCCCACTCCGAAATGTATATGCATCGCCAACATTTAGCACTACTAAATCCAGTGCCGCAGTCATCTCCATGAGCACCGAACCTCTTGCGTTTGTCCTGGCAGATCCCCACTCGGTCCACCAGGCATTAAAATCGCCTGCCGCCAGCACTGGTCGACGTGTAGACATATCGCTCACCATAGTAGTTAAAATCTCTTTATAACACTCCATGCTGATGTTGGGCGAAAGGTAGGCGGAGTAGTAGGTCACTCCTCTCACCCTCGCCCTTACAAAGCCCCGTCCCAGCCACACATCACAGGCAGGGAGTCCTGTACAGCACCAGATCGCCGCAGTCCCGTCCTCAGACATCAGCCAACCAGGACGCGGTCGAGAAGTGCACGGTTCGGAGATAAGCGCGCCAACCTCCGCCGCATAACTGACCAGAAGGTTCTGTGCCAGGACTGCATGTGTCAGGTTCACCTGCAGTATCCTCATCGACGGGTTGGAGCGTGTCCAGTCCTCCTCTAGCTTCTACTACGTCTCTCCGTATTAGCCTCTCCATGGCATGCTGCCGCTCCGATAAGATGTCCCTCTAAGCTACATCCAACGCATTTTGAAGTATTCCTGCATTCCGCAGCGCCCTTCACCACCACAGTTGAAGCACGCAACCGACCTATAAGCACCTTTGCAGTTTCTGGCTGTATGGCCAAACTCCAAGCATCGATAACACTTCATAGGTAGGTCTAAAACATCTACTCTGCATGACACGAGGCCTATCTTGACCCTTCTCTGGACCAGTGATGAGACGATCGGCGCATGAAGTCGACACATCGCCACTGTAGTTTCTCCGTATCCAGGTCTGACGGTCACTTTGAGATCTTCCGGCATTTCCTGACCGCAGGTCAGACAGTCCTTGTTGGACTTCAGCCGGCTATATGCCACTCTCCATGTCTCGCACTCGGAGAACGGCCATCCTGGTCTTAGTGTGTACCTTTCCCTCCTTAATAGTATTTGTTAATAACTGCTTTAATTCGCCCGAGTTTTCCTTTTTCTCCTTCACTGTTATTTCCATGTTCTCTCCAGTCTTACGTATTGAGAGAATCTCCGACGTCGGCGGTACTACAACCTGTGTCTAAAGGGATTTGAGTAAATCGGCATAAGTCCCCGTAGTTTTAATCATCATAGTTTCCGACTTGTAGGAGGCATCAGGAGGGGAATCGATACTCCAAGCAGGTGGAAATCTGGAATCCGGCGCGATTATGTGTAGACAGCGCCCAGACGCTCTTCCCTCACATTTTAGTATCTTTCGTACGTAGGTCGCAGTATTTCGTCCGTAGATCTCCGTTTGTATTTGCCCCAGGCATCCGCCACTATTTATCCTGACTCTGTTAAATACGTCCACAAGAACCCCAGCAAGAACCCCTCCATCATCAGAATCAACGCAGGCAACATGAAACGTATTTGAGACTGGCGTCACATCTCCTTCAGTTTGTCCATTAAGTCGTGCCTCCAACGCAGCCGAAACAACACTTCCAGTTCTAATATCTCATTTTCCCAGAAGCCAGGCCACCTGCGGGTGCCTGGCTGCAAATGTGTCCAAGGCCCTGCCTTCCTTCACAGCGTGCATATCCAATATGGCAACAGTGCCCAGTGTGCCCATTCTTCTATCCGGAGCACCAATTTTAATGTTACGAAATGCACTCCGAGGCCAATCTTTCTTAATAAAATCGGTCATTTGCGCCGTAGGTATCCCGTTATTCACAGCATCCATGATTGGGCAGCCGGTAGTGACCCACGTCTGAGTGGTTGCCTCCGCAGTCTGTCTCTTGAACGTAAGGTCAGGAGCGCTGTTAACCACTCTTTGCAGCTCCTTAACCGCAGCACTAATGTCCACCTCCATTTCGTTTATCTTTTTTTGACATTTTTTTTGGGTCCTCCAGGTGCCCGCCCTGCATGTGTTCGTCTGTCACCACTCTTCTCAAAGCGTCAACCGTCGATTTTCCCTTTATGAAACAGTACTGGGCCGGCAACAATCCTCCCGTAGCATTAACTTCGCACCAGATTTTGTCCGCAATGAGTCTTTCGTAAAGTCTCCCCACAGTGGGCAGAAGACATATCGATTGATAGGCCGGAATGGATCATTCGTCTTCGGTTTAGGGATGAGTAGTAATCTTCCCAGTTTCCATTCCAAAGGAAAACTTCCCGTCATCAGCGCCTCATTTAAGACCTCTAGTACGATCCACGGATGCATTCTTGTTAACTTCTTAAGCAGTATTCCTGGGACACGATCTGGCCCCGGATTTTTATTGGGGCTGATCTGAGAGGCCGCCCAACGAAGCACATCCACGGAAAAGCGTCACATCTCGAAGCACGGTACAACCACCCTATTTGCTTCTTCCATTATAAAGAGGTTGATTATTATTCTCTTAAATTGTCTGCTTAAAAACAGCGGGAGGGGGCACCGAATCTCTTCATTAAGATCCGGTACGTCCTCCCCCATGGGTCGTCATCTAGCTCAAGTACCAATCTCTTCCAAGCCTCACGTTTGGAGGTTTTTACTGCAAAGCAGAATTTCTTACGTGTATTCTTGTAACGAGTTTCCGCCTGTTCAATCTCTTCGGGGTGGTTCCTCTTGTTCTTTGTAGTTGTCTACGGGCTGCAAGTGTTGACGCTCTAAGATTTGCTATTTCTTGAGACCACCGATAAATGTTTTTTTTACTTAGCTCTGATCGGTGTCTAAGTCTATCATACTCCTTCTTCATAACTTGCAGGAATCCGTCCAGGTTATGGTCTCTTCTTGCAGTCATTCTTTACGCAACCGATCTAACAAAAGAAATAGTCTGGTTCGTCGTTGGTCTCCAAGCGGGTCGCTTGTATCATCGGATTTCCCAGGCTGATCTCGAATAAAATTCCTAGATGGTTACTAGTAAGATGTAGCATATTCCTTGACAAAACGTTTCCTCTTATACTCTCAAACCGCAATTATATCGATTGTTGACTCGGATGCTCTGCCAACGAATGTCCAGACCATCGGTAGATTAAGTACTTCCATATCAAGGGAACCAAGCAGCACCGCTAATTCGTACCCTCGGCGGGTCGATCTTGTTCCTCCAAGCTCAAGGGATTCGGCATTAAAATCGCCCGCCAATATTATCGGTTGTCCCGCCATTCTTATGATTTCTTCGAGATCAGATAGAAATTCTTTTTAAATACGTCTTTCCCAAAGAACGTAAAAATCGATACGAATAGTATCGATTGTTTAAGTTTAGTTTTATAAATAAACTTAAACAAGTATCGATTCTATTCGTATACAGTTATTTTTAGTTAAGATGCAGTTATTTTGTATGATAATTCAGCAGCCAAAGTGGCTCCACACAATTCTAACCGTGGTAAGGTTAACCTTTTTAAAGGAACGACTCTAGACTTTGAACATACCAACATTGTTTTGACATTACCTTGACTAACTTCCCTCCTGTATATGAGATATACACATGCACCGCAACCCTTTTCTGATGCACCTGAGAATGTATGTAATTGTAAATTGTTATCTGCTCTGGCATGAATATATCTAAGTATTGTTAAATTGTTCAGTGTCGTAAATGAGTTTCTTATAGTAAGCCACCTGTTTTGTATATGAAGTGGTACACTTTCATCCCAGTTTAACTTGAGCTGCCATAGATCCTGTAAGAGCATTTTTGCAGTTAATACTACAAGGCCAATTAATCCAAGTGGATCTAAAATCCTGAAAACTTCTGAAAGTATTAACCTTTTTGAGACATGTCTACAGCTACTGTTCTCAAGGTGCACGACAAAATTAAACGTATAACACTGTAGGTTCCAATGTAGTCCCAAAGTTTTTACTGTGTCATCCTGATTGACTTTGTAAACCTTTTCTGTTTCTGTTTCTTCAATGGAGAGATTGTGTAACAGTTGATAATTGTTAGAGTGTCATTTTCTCAGCGTAAAGCATCCATTTTTAAATATCTGCCGTAATTGAGTTTGTATCTTGAAAGCTTCTTCACGAGACTCTCCTCCAGTCATGATATCATCAACGTAAAAATCAGATAACGTTGCAGATGCTCCTTCAGGATAAGACTGGTGATATTCTGTACCAAGTAATTGAATGATTTCGTTGCCAAATATGGAGCTGAGGCTGTTCCGTACGTAAGTGTAATTAATTTGTATGTGTTTAATGGAAGAGATGGATCACTTCGCCAAAAGATAAGCTGCAAATTTTTCTGTTGTGGATCTACTAATATATCTGGCGATACATTTTTTATACGTCTGCAGTCATAACGTTTCTATGCTTTCTAAATCTAGACACAATAGAAATTAAATCGTCTTGAACTACTGGACCGACGCTTAGACAGTCGTTGTATGATATGTTTGTATCAGTTTTGCAGGACGCATCAAATACCACGCGAATTTTTGTTGTTGTACTGTCGTTTTTTGTAACCGAGTGATCTGAAATAAAATATGAAGGATTTGTAATTGTATTTTCGCTAATTCTTTCCATATAGCCAGGTCTTATGTATTCTTCCATAAAATGTACGTATTGATCCTTGAGCATTACATTCTTCTGTAATCTTTTTTCAAGCTGATAAAAACGTCCGAGTGCCCACATCACTAATGTTAGATTTTACAGGTAAAGTTAAGACAAAACGTCATTTTTTATTTCTCGTCACAGTGTTGGAGCAGTGTTCATCACATAAGGCATCTTCACCCGTAAAGAACGTTTGCTTATCTTTATGATGGTTTATTTCTTCAATTTCCCAAAATGATTGTAACTGTTTGTCAATGTTTTCAACAATATTATACAACATTGGGCTTTTGTATTATTTTTTAGTAGACTTGGAGTAGCACCAGACATCACCCAACCAAGAGCCCTCTTCTGAAGTTCTGGAAAACAGTGTTTCAAGTGAAACTGACCTACACACAATAAGTCGTAAAATATTTCTGCTTCGATCAACACGTCAATTCGTTGAGGTTCGTAAAACAAAGGATCTAGTAGAGAAATGTTTTTGGCAGGTTCTAATCTGAGATGTTTATTTTGTCGTTGGCAATGATTATGTTATTTTTGGTAGAATACGGAAATCCAGTTGAGCCTTAAAATTTGAGTAGCGAGATTTCATCACTGTTGTGACACAATGACTGGCATTTGCATTTACTGAACCGATGCCACTGATTGGAGTTCCACTCTTAAATTTTGGAAGTTTGAGTTGTTGACAAAGAGATTCAGTCATGATATGAATCCAAGAATTTGCATCCAGAAGCGCACGACAGGAAATGAAATTACCGGATTTATCAGCAATTTCTATAACTGCTGTGGAAAGTTAACACTTGTCTATTTTCACTTGTCATTGTACGAGATGAATGTCCTACAGTTTCACTTGAAGACTGTGGTTTAGAGTTTACTACTTCCGTATTACCAGACATTTTCTGTGAATCTGCAGCTGATGATGAATGCAACAAAGAATTGTGAGTTTGACTACAAGTTTTGCACTTGCCTAGTACCTTGCAATCCTTTTTCAAGTGTCCAAGACGAAGACAATTGATGCATAAGTTTAGTCTCTTGTTCCTTTCTTTCATCTGTGTTCATTTTAATGAAAGTGGGATAATTGAATATTTTGTGTTCTAATCTGCATATTACACATTTAATGTTAGTGGAATTTGATTTTTTCTCAGCGATGACATAAGTATATTTGTTGTTTGGTTTGGGAAATAATGACTTTTGTTCTAATTTGATGATGAAAGTGATTTGATGATGATTTTGCACTGGTAAAAGACGGGCCCTGGACCGGTCTCTTGCTACTACTAGCCACTGCTTCTAGCATTTGACATCTCTTATTTAGAAAGTCAGAGATTTCCTTGTATGTTGGAACCTTATTTGGATCTGCTTTTAATTGCCATTCCTTATTAGTGCTGTAATCCAATTTCGATGACAATGAATATATTAATAACGTATCCCATCTTGTACTGGTTGTTTTAAAATGGATTATGCTTTCAAATGCGCTTTTGTATCATCGAGAAGACGTCGAAGTGACGCGCTGGAATCCTTTTCGATATTTGGTTGATTAAAAACTGCCTTTACGTGTCGATCAACTAGGACGCTTTCGTTCTGGTATCTGTTTTCCAGCAATAGCCACGCTTCCGTGTAATTTTGAGACGTCAAATCAACTACTTCAATGATATTAACCGCATCACCACCCTTCAATGACTGACGCAGGTAATAGAGTTGTATGTACATCATCTAGTCCACTGTTTTTGTCAATAGTAGCAGAAAATATTACCTTGAAAGGCAACCAATCTTCATACAAACCAGAAAACGTCGGAATGCTCATTTGAGTAAGCCTTATTTGAGTAGCTGTTTGGGATTCTACTGTGAGTGTAGTGCTATTAACACTAGTATTTTGGCGGATGAAGGAAGAGATTATATTTTCAGCCTGACTAATAACGTTATAAAATTTATCTTAGAAGTCCGTCCTTTCGATCTTCATATTATGTGCCTCTTGTCCATCTTCAGCATAGAGATCGTCAATTTCTTCTTAAATTAGGTTAAATTGATCAAGTAGTTCCTTTGATTTGTTTGATCGTAAATTTATTTCGGCCAATGATGTAGGGTTTACTAGGTATTTGTTTAAAAATGTTTGAAATCTTATTAAATTTCCTTTAATTCGACCTCTTTGGGTAATCAATGTGTCTAATTTAGTCATTTTAATTAGTAATTCAAACAACAAACAAAACTTAAAATGAAATAATGATACCGTTTATACACGTAAAGATGAATTTAACAATATGCGTAATATGTACACAGTTTTATTAGAATAAATTGTTTAATAGACACCCAAATTGGAAATAATATCGATAACATTTTAATTTAATAGATAAGATAAATTAATAATAATAATTAAGATAAATTAATTTGATACATAATTTATTAATTATGATTCATCTACTTTATTATTCAGATACGAGAATAATTATGCAGCTTTATTCCTTATCTGTATTATGGATTTGAACGCGAAGAAAATATAAATGTTGCGCGTTAGCAAGTACGTTATCTTTATTTGGCTTCATAGTGCTAATGCTTTATTGATGAAAATAAAATATTTATCTCTTTCTTGAAAATCAAATATTTTAAATTCCAAAAGTATATACGCTTCAATTGAAAAATATACATACGAATAGAATAAAAGTCGCATAGAAATGTGTAACATAAATTTATAAAAAGGATAAAATTCTGAATAAAAATGAAATGAAAAAAAATATTATTACTGTTGTGTATAAAATACGTCATTCTCTGAAATAATTACTTTCTTTCATAGATAAATAAGGATTAGATCCTGTATAAAGTTATTTTTTAGCGTTCTAGGACTGTGTCCGGCAACCATCGGGTTTGTCTAGTGGTGAATGCATCTTCGGAAACCAGCTGATTTGGAAGTCGAGAATTCCAGCGTTCAAGTCCTTGTAAAGGCAGTTATTTTTATACGGATTTGAATACCAGATCTTGGATACCGGTGTTCTTTGGTGGGTGGGTTTCAATTAACCACACGTCTCAGAAACGGTCGACCTGAGACTGTACAAGACTACACTTCACTTACACTCATACATATCATCCTAATTCATCCTCTGAACTAATACCTGACGGTAATTCCCGGAAGCTATACAGGAAAAAGGAAGGACTGTGTGTAGCAAAAAACAGCGACGGCAACAACGATTGAAGTCGACAGCAACCATTATTTAGTTTATTACAACGACATATCGATTAACTATTATTATTTAGCGAAATAATAGTCTACTTAAAATTATTCATATACTTTTTTTAAATTAAAAATTTTCTACTCACTGTGAATCAGAGGAGAATTATGTGCTGTCACTGTAACAAGGATATACCACCAAATCCAGTAATATATTCTGCTCATTGCATGTTCCCTGTAAAAGTTTAATTGTAGTTTTACGATTTACATAAAATTTCATTTAAATATATTGCAAGAAGATTAGTCTGCGGAAGAATATTTAGCGTATAACATAATTTTGATATTATTAAACTTTTCTCTTGTATTCCAGAACGTATTTGTTTTAAATATGTTTATGAAAATAAAATAAAATTATAATTATTATTTAATATTTGTCACGCAGTACAATAAAGGGTTTCTGTGAAAGAGACAATATTATTTAATCCTTTATCGAAATTATTTTTTAGCTACTTTATTATTTTACCCAGAGATTACGAGGAGAAAAATCTGTTGCCGATAATTCTTTTTTTATATCTCTAATTCCCTAATAATCCCTAATTATTTACTATTTAATGCATAAATATGCTTTAACGCTAAATTCCAACAAACACAAAGATATACGGTTTCTTGTTAAAAGAAAAATGTATAATATTTATGGAATTTGTGCGAGCCAAGTCGTTTAACTAACGGTTTACTTTCGCCTCGGGTTCGACGCGCGGTTTCCGTAAGGCAGCTGCATCTTCATAAAATATAAAAGAAAAATTGAATGTATTCTAACCCGCGTAAATCAGCTAAAAACTATTAACAGTTCAAATGATTAGAAATTTAAAAGAAAATTAACGGGTCTGCGTCATCAATGGAAGTAAATACAAAACGAACAGTATCGTGTACTATGCTATCGTTTCTGTACGCGAATGAAAGACTTCATTAATTATATTATTAGACATTTCTCGAGTTTCGGCTAACCGACAACTAAACAATAATAATAAAATAATGTTCTTTTCCCGTAAATTTATTATTATACTACGAGTTTATTTACAGTTTAAATAAAATTAAATCATTTTAATTCATCTGTAATCGATTGATATTAGAGTACGAGGGGTTAAACTACCCGAGATCGGTCAAAGAGCACGGATTTCAGGCGCTCTGTTCTGTTAGAAAATGACTGTAGGCATCAGAAAGATTCTCGGTAAGCTTGATTCGATTCAAGGGAAAACATAAAATTAATGGCCGACTACAGTCGTAAAGCGTCTAAAGTCTTCGAAGATAATTTGACCGTAATCATTCAACGGCGGCCGTAAGCGTACAAAAAGTAGAAACACGCGAATGAAATCTTAAACCGAATAAAAAGCAGCTGTTAACAACCAGTGACGTTATATTAGAAAAAATAAAAATAAAACAACTAATTGTTAGTAGTATGATAAATATCATCGTCTTAAGGATCATACTGTAGAGAAATATTATAGATTTAAAGGAAATTGAAACTAGAACGTTTAAAGCCGCAGAAAAAAAGTACGCGTATGAATACTTCTTTTTATTATTTTTATATGTTTAAGCGTAAATCTGTATCTGTATGCTTTCGTACCGCATGCTTTTTTTTTTTAATTTTAAGACGTAATAAAAAATACATGCAGGAATCGAGATGACAAAATAAAACATTTCAATCACATTAACCTTAATGTAAACAAATAAACTTTATATAGTTTGTTATTATTTAAATGCAATAAAAATAAATGATAAAAAGAATTAAGAGACCAAATAACCTGATTCATCGACTTCGGTCATTAGACGACTAATATAAATCGACTGCAAAATAAAATTATAAATAAAAGTTATCTGATTTTCTCTGTATATATACCTTAATCATTTCTTTTATAAGAAAATGCATAACTTCTTTGCAATTTTTATTCTACAAGAAATTGTGTTTCCTATTATTAGGATGATTTTTTTGCTACTATCTTAAGGACTTAAAAAACTTTGGCCGATTTGCAGAAATCGAAATGAAATTTTCAATAAATTACAAGCATTGGTATCGTAGGATTTTAATATTATCAGTTAGTATTACCTACCGAATCGCGGGGTAGGTATGTTTATATTAAGAAAGAAGTGAAACCGATCACTCAAATATACATGGTAATAATATTAAGAAAAAAGTAAACTACTTTAATCAGGATAAACAGAGTAGAATTAGCAAAACCTGATCCAGCTAAAATATTGTCGAGTTGCGTTACTGCCCGCATAAATGAATACGTCTAAAATTATATCTTATAGGCGCGTAAGCGAATAAGAAAGTACATCGGCCGAATAACATGTTAATTTAATAAGCGGGTAAAAATCGTATAGTAAAATCACTGCGGCCTAGTATAGCGATGAAGTATACTACATGTTGAAAGGAATATTTTTCACTTTTTACATCTAAAGATACTTGTTTGATTCGACATGTAATTCAAACTAAATAGATTATAAGTACGTGCGTGTACCTAAGGTTCACAAACATACACGCGCATTACAAAAGATAAATTTATTTTTAAGTGATTCAAGGAAAAATTGTATTTCTTAAAAATTTTAATTCACGAGGAAATAAAATTCATTAAAATAAAATGTAATCGTTACTCGAGATTTACGAATAAAAATATGAATACGACTGATTTATCGAATTATAATAAACCGAAACGTTATTCCGATTACTAGAGATAACATTTTTACGTTTTTATATATTACGTTTTAAGTTTTAGTAATTTATGGCCAAATAAAAACAATTTTTATTAAATAAATAAGGCATTGTTTTACGGATTCGAAGCGTGTCGTTAAATTAATTTGAATAACAGAATAAAAACAAAATTATTAATGCCAAATTCTTAGACCGTATCTCATTATAATAAATTTTTAAATATAACTTGAGAATATAAAAACAAGTTGCAGCCACGGAAAAAATTTTACAATAACAATTTCCAACCAAATTTTTTCGAAGACAAAAGCTATAAAGGTAATTAAAAGATTGTAAGATGATATATTTTCTTTCATTCTTTAATTACGAGCTCATAATACGCATAAAGTTACGGAAATAAAATTACGAAAACAATTAATTTTTTTACAGACTTCAATTGTGCCTGTTAGGTAGCAACAAAAGAAGTAAATAAAATTTTCAGATTTTGTTTAGAGAAAACGGATTATTAATATTAATAATAATATTACCTACGGTAGTAAATACACGAATGAAGGGGGAAATATTTTATTTCTAATATTTAATAAACTGATGTTCAGTTTAACTGCTAAAATAGTAACAAATGTTCTACGTTTATATCTATAGATTAAATAAAAAAAATAAAAAAATGTAAGCGTCATATTTTGTATAATACTTACAAGAAATGCGGGTGAGAAAACCCAAAATGAGCCCATCCCTAAGTAAGCAGAATGAAATAATATATTCCTATACTTATCGCATCGATAATAATTTACTCGATTCAATAATTTACACAAGATTTAAAATACGTGGTGACGAATCGACCGATTGAATGTAAGCCGATAATAAATTTACTTTAACCGCATTAATAAATTCATCTGATGTATAATCTATGACGTTCGATTTTTGATAATTTGAAAAATATCTGTTACATTCGACTAAGAACACCAATTTTGTTTTAATTAGGCTCTATACGTAAATGCATTTAAATATCACAATTAAAGGTGTAAAAAAATTCTTTCGATTATATTTTACGGAACGCGTTACACACAGATCTATTATTATAATCGTAGTAGTAGTAAAAAAAAAAGTTATATTAAAAATATAAACGTCCCGTTCATATTTATGAGAAAATAAGAACGACTAGGTACAAAGCGACGATCAAAACTCGGTTGCGAGGTCGCGGTCCATTGAGATTCATCTGGTTTTAGGAGGGGAGGTCCCGTTACCTTCTACGTAATACCGACATACGATACTATCAGCTGTATTTTTTTATTTCTTGTTAATATCATAAGCAAATATCAGTCTATAAATCGAATCTAAATGTCAATCTTTTTTTCACATAACGTATCAAAAATTAAATTCTTAATTTTTATCTAACGTATTGAAAAATTACTCCATTTTAACACGAAGATAAAATTTGTAAGAATGTTTATACTGCGAGGAGATAACACAAGAACCCCTCTACTATTTAATTACAAGTTATTTATCTATAACAGTTCCGTATGTTCCAGGAATCCCATCGCGGATAACAATTTTGATAGACTTATTTTATTTTTTGGCGACACAAAATGCTAGTTATTTTTATGTTATTATGAATTTTGTATCGGTTGGACAATCAAACCCGCTCCTTATTCTTCACTTATTTTTTAACACAGCCATTTCTTTTAGTTTTTTAACTAAAAAACTCTTTTATTAATTTTTTTTTTAGTTTTTGAACACGAGCCGATCGTCACAGTAACAAAATACACCCGCAGTAAACACAAGCAACACTCTCATTACGCATCTGTTCGGTGCTGATGAAGCAGCAATTGATGAGACTCACCGTTATCACGATTTGATTTTTTTTTGCAAGTGGAGGTACATAGTATCGCTAGTATCGATCGACAATGATGTTAAATGACAGTGCTGCGAGAGATCAGTGCCAGAAATCCAGCGAGGCACAATCCTCTTTGAAACAGATTGAAAAAAAATTAAGCGACTTAATTATAACCTATTCCCATCAAACCGAAAAATGATAACTACAACGGTTTGACACCGCAACGTACAAAGGCGTTCAGAAGTACAAGGCCTGACAAAGAACAAAAATGTTCGTAATTTTTAAAAATTGTTTCAACGTAGTCTCCTTGCGATTAATAACAACGTTCCTAACAACATATAATGATACAACAGTAACGCTACAGTAAATAAATTCAGTTCGGCAAATATAACGCTTTCATTAAATTAATTGGAAAAAGGGTACAAAATCCTGGTTACTAAATTAGGTTTAGATGCATCATAGCATAACAAATTAAAAAGAATCACAGAAATGCAGCGATCAGGAATAAAAAGAAAACACCGATAAAAATTTAAAAAGGAAAAGGAATAACACACAGACTGTTCTGTACGAGTAAAAGAAGTTAAGAAGATATCTTTCGGGTAGATATTTTAGCGACTACTAGCTTATATAAAGGATGATAAAGTTACTGTTCATTTATCCTACATTAAATTAACAATAGGCCCACTTTTAGTAAAAATTAACAATAAATATTAAACGATTTAATTTCAGGGCCAGAATTTGGTTATATTAAGTTCTCAGAAGTATATGTCTGATTAATATTCATTAAAACAAGAAAATAAGTGTGTTTTTACGACAAAAGTCATAAGTAATATGAAATAAACATTGTTGACAAAATACATCATAACATCCATTACATCTATTTTGTTTTCAAATCGTACATTACAACATATTCATACATACAAAACGAAAAATTTGAATATAATATTAATGTTATTATACGAATTAAATTAAATACCTTATATACATTAATATAATTCTGTTATCAGGCACTTCATATAATAACATATACACGCATTTTCACTTCCAAACGTAAAAATATAAATCACAAAATAATACAAAAGCCTAAAGATAAAATTATATTTTAGTAAATAATACAGAAAATAGCAGTACTCATATATAAATAAAGTATTCATTTACATAACTATTTATTACATTCTGGACCGTGTCCAAAATAAACAGGAGTAACAAAAAACAGACTTTTACATTCACCTGCATGAAAACTGTTGCAAAACCTTAACTGTAGCAGGAATACAAAATATAAAAAAGAGAAACGATTAGATTTAGGTTTAAAGAGGGGAAGAGGTCCAGCTTTACATGATGGGTACCTTAGCCGTTAATTCAGTTTTTTAAAGCAGTTAGGACACAGTACAAGTCAAAAGTAGGCATTCCACTGAGCCCTATAAAGATACACAGCGACTAGATGTCAACACATAGTCAAACGTGGAATGGTACATAGAGTAGGGCTGACACAGTTCCAAAAAACCTACCTGAGGAAGAAGAAATAATGTAAAGAGAGAGGATAGAAGGTCTGTGGGCTCAAATGGTAAGCCAAAGCCTACTAAACCCAATGATTTTGATCGGCTTTCATAGGGTAATTTATACTTTTCCCAGGAATGGTCGAACTGAAACTGTACAAGACTACACTTCATTTACTCATACATATCATCCTCTGAAAGGTAATTACCGGAGGCTAAACAGGAAAAAGAAAAGGACCAAACCTGTGGTTAAAATTAATACTATATGCGATAACTGAAGAATATTCGAGGTGTTACCACATATATGCCTAATTTAATATCGGCGGGCGAACACGATAGCAATGATGTGAGCTGGCGCACAGTATATGGACTCACTGATACACGCATCAATCCAACTGTGCAGATGACCACCGCGCAGTTCTCCATCATAGCGGCGCTGCAGCCCCACCACTCTTAGACTCCATTAAAAGGGCGTGCACCAGAGTGAATTTTCAGAGGGGTGATTCTATCCTTGGCTTTGCTTGTGGAAGGATCTCTTTTGTGCTCTGTGAATTGTGAGTTGTTACCAGTCCAGCCAGGTGTTCAACAGGACTTCTACCTGCGTCGACAGACAATGTGAGAAGGGTCTGCGAGGACACCAGCCGGGCCGCCAGCTACCTGCTTTCAGTTAAGAATAGCATAATCTTTTATTTCTCTTTTATTTATTTATTCAAAATGTAAAGTGAACTTTCTAAGAAGTCATTAGTATTACATTAGGTTAATAGCCTATTATATTGAACTATTGTGATAGCTATAAAATAATTTTATTTTAAATTGTTAGATTTAATCTGTACCTATTTAGGTCTACAGGTTATATCTTCTTTTGTATTTCTTGTCAGTGTTTTCCAGGAAGTGTAGTGCTAGCATAAGACTTAATTTTAATTTTTAATTTCTTTATTTTTTTGGTGTTTTATTTTTTCTCCTTCATGGAAGGAAAAATAAGGCCTCCTCCACCCCGTTCTCCCACCCCGGAACTGTCCGACGGTGGAGAAGAAAGCGGGTCTGGCGCTAGGAAGCGCCAGAAACGCCGGAACTCCGCGCCTTTTATGGAGGCGGAGCCCGTAGCGGGCTGCAGCAGCCAACAACCCGCAGGCTGATGATGGGGCCCCATCACAGCCTGCTACCGTCAGGCGGGAGAAAATCCCGCCAATTATGCTGGACTGCCCGAAGGAGTGGCCAGCATTAGCGCGCGACATTAAGTCGCGTATCGGGGGACGCCTGGTGGCGAAAAGCACCGGGCTTTCCATCAGGCTGCAGCTGGGCAGCGAGGCAGATTACCGGGCGGTGCAGAGTTTCCTGCACTCCAAGGGAATCGCCTTCCACTCCTTCCAGCTCCCGAAGGATAGGGAGCTGAAGGTGGTTATACGGGGGATCCCCTATGGGGCTGCCCCGGAGGAAATCAAGGAGGAACTGACCTCCCTTGGCTATGAGGTGACTTCTGTCAAGAAGCTCCTCACGAGGGACGGCCGGGAAACCCCGACCTGCCTAGTGGCCCTCAAGAGAACTCCTTCGGCCCGGACCATATACGACCTTGGCAGTATTTTTTACTGCAAGGTCGCAGTGACTGCTTTTGTGTCACGAGGGGGGCCACCTCAGTGCCACAGATGCCAAAAATTTGGGCACTCTTCGAATTACTGCCAGAGGGCCCAGCAATGCGTGAAGTGTGGTGGAAACCACGACACTTCTGCCTGCGTCAAGCCGCGTGAGGAACCAGCCTCATGCGTCAATTGTAAGGGGCCACATCCGGCCAATTACAGGGGCTGCCCCTATTATAAGGAGCAGACAAATAAAGTCAAGGGACTTAAAAAGCCCGCGACTTTAGACGGCCGCAGCTGGGCCCGTGTTGCCGGTGGGGGAATATCAGCCCCCAAACCGGAGGTGCCGGCACCTGTGGCCAAGGCGGTGGTGAAAAAAGGGGAGGCACCCTCCCCAACACCCGCCAAGCCAAAACCGGCGGCGACCACCAAGAAGGTGGTAAAACAAAAGGCGGCGACAAAGCCGGCCCCGGCGAAGAAGGCCAAGCCTTCCTCGACGGGAAAGGCAAAGCCTGCTCCGGCTGGGAAGGCCAAGCAGGCTGTTAAAAACACCGCGGCCCCTGTGGCCCCGCGCCCCACCAAAAGGGCGGCCGCGCCAAAAGGCACCCCCAGCGGAAATCCGAAACCGGCTACCCCGTTGGAGACCACTGGCAGGGACTTCCTGTCGCAGATGACAGTGAAGGATATCCTGCCAGATATCATGATGGTTTTGCCACGCCTGCTCCAGGCAAAATCTCTCAAGGACTGTATTCAGTCCTTAATAGAGTGCCTCATGACTGTACTGTCCAGGTATGGTTAGGCCCACCCTCAGACTCTTGCAGTGGAACGCCAACTCAGTAGTAGGCCGGACGGAGGAACTATGCCGTCTGGCCGAGGATCTACTGATAGACGTGATACTGTTGTCTGAGACGTGCTTGAACCCAAACAAGCAACTGACCCTTCGGAACTATTTTACATATAGGACGGATAGGCCAGTTCGACCCGGCTCCTGGAGGAACTGCGGTTTTAGTCCACAGACGCCACATGCATACGCGCGTTGTTCTTCATACAAACGTGATGGAGCAAACGTGTGTGCATGTGGAGCATCTGGGCACGGTGTATCGGCTGGTTTCGGCTTATAGCAAGCCGAACGACGCGGTAACCGGCGCAGATCTGGATGCCGTGCTGGAAAATTGGGATGGGCCCATGATACTCATGGGCGACCTCAATGCCAAACACGTGTCATGGAACAGCAATCTGACAAATCCAAATGGCAGATTGCTGTACGAAAGGGCGAGAGCCCGCCGCTTGGTCGTCGTAGGCCCTGAGGTGCCCACGTTCGTGCATCAAACAGGCAGATCTAGGCCTGACGTGCTGGATATCGCAGTCATGAAGGGGGGTACCCTCCCATTCATGATTGAAACGATAGAAGACCTCAGCTCGGACCATTCCCCTGTCCTGTTGGAACTAGGTCAGGCAGGGGGTGGCCGAGATCCCCCGCCTATACCCCGAAGGTCAGTTAACTGGAAAAGGTTCTACGAAACCCTCCAGCGGGAGTACAGGCCGGTAAATCCTGAGCTCCTGAACACCCCGGAGGAAATCGACGACACTGTCGGGCGCGTCACGTCGTCAATGACTGAGGCCCTGGCAGGCAGCTCATCGGCCAAGACTCGAGCAGTTGTTCGAAACGACCTCCCTCCTCATATCTCCGAAGCCATAACGGAGAAACGACGATTGAGGAGGAGATATCGAATCACCCTGTCCCCCGCTGATAAGCGGGCCTTTTATAATCAAACGGACAGGGTAAAACAACTGCTAAAAAGCCATCGAGAGGATTCGTGGAACGAATACCTCGCCTCGGTCTCTGACGACATCTCCTCGGTGTTCAGGTTGAACAGGAGACTGCGAGAAGGGAAGAAGCCTCGCCATCCGGTTGTGGGGCAGCGAGGTTTTCTTGCATACTCGGAGGCGGAGAGGGCCGAGGTATTCGCCGATACCTTGGAGGAGCAGTTCACTCCAAACCCCCCTCCCTCCCCGAACGACGAGCACACAACCGAGGTGGAATCCTTTCTTGTAGATTATTTCTCACAGGTGGAGGACGCCCCTCTAGAGATTGACCAAGTCACTGAAGCGGAAGTTTCCGCAGCCATTAAGGCCACAAGCCCCGACAAGGCCCCGGGTGTCGACGGGATCAGCGCCCGTGCATTCCGGAACATACCGGCCTCCGTGATTACAGCAATTTCGGTGATATTCACGTCCATTTTGTACGTTGGATATTTCCCGAATTGTTGGAAAACGGCCAAAGTCGTATGTTTACCCAAACCGGGGAAAAGTTTACTTTTCCCACGGAATTATAGGCCAATCTCCCTGTTACCGGTATTGTCTAAGTTGTTCGAGAGGATTTTTCTCGAAAAACTGAGGCGATACATGGAGGGAGAAGTGCGGCCCGAGCAATTTGGGTTCAGGGAGGGTCACTCAACTACCCTCCAACTGGTAAAAATAATAGACGACCTTGTCGGAGGCCTGAACAGGAAACGGGTGACTGCAGCCGTTTTTCTGGATGTGGCCAAGGCCTTTGACAAAGTTTGGCATAGCGGGCTGCTTTATAAGCTAGCGCGATCGGCGATCCCGTACCGCTATGTCAGACTGATGCGGTCATATCTACTAGACCGACATTTTGTCGTGCGCGTAGGGGAAACGATTTCCTCTACCAGAGAAATAGCCGCTGGGGTTCCCCAAGGAGCAGTACTTTCCCCGTTCTTGTACACTTTGTACGTGAACGATATGCCGCTGTCGGAAGGGGTCAAAACGGCCCTTTACGCAGACGACACGGCATATTTCTACGAATCCGCAAATGTGGATTACGCGGTCCGGAGGCTCCAAAGGCAGCTGGACTTAGTGGAACCGTGGCTCGACATGTGGAGAATCAGGGTCAACGGTGAAAAATCGGTGGCCGTGATGTTCACATGCAAGACACGAAAACCGACCAGAGAGCTGGAAATCTCAGGGGAGAAAATCCCTTTTGAGAAAACAGTTAAGTACCTGGGGGTGGTGTTGGACAGGCGGCTTACCTTCGACGAGCATGTCAATTATGCGACCCGAAGGGCTAAGGCCGCCAGAGCCTCGCTATACCCAGTGCTGAACAGTGCCAGCCCGTACCCACTGGCAACTAAGCTGCTCATTTTTCGGCTGTACGTACTGCCGATTCTAACATATGCTTACCCGGCATGGGGGGCAGTGTTGAGCTCCTCGCTTCAAAAGAAGATCGAGGCCGTCCAAAACATAGCGTTGCGGACGATCTTTGGAGCTCCGTGGTTCGTCAGGAACGCCACTCTCCGATCTGATGCGAGATTTCAATCCGTGTCCGAGGTGGGGGTGGCGCAGGCGCGCAGACTGTTCGGGAGAGCGGCTGTGTCCGAACACAGTCATCTTCGGGACATCTGCAGAGAGGACCCAACTCCGACAGGTGTAAGGAAGCGGCCTCACGCCGTACTGGACGAACCACCGTGATGGTGCGGTGCGGTAGCCGAAAATCGACAAACCAGGCTTAGGGGCCTCCATATCGCGTGAGCCATAAACGGAATAGTGCGTCAGACGCGTTTCCGGGGTCGCGAGTGAATAGTTTTTCGCGAGTTATATAATTTGAAGACTTCAAATACGGTAAGTGGCGCATACAACAAAAACGCGGTCAAAATTTTTTTTTTTTTTTTTTTTTTTTTTTTTTGCGTGTTCTGTTCTGTTTCTCTTGTTTCAGAAACGGGAGAAACGTGGATGTGGAACGACTCGACGTGCCGTCTCATCCTGCCAGCCTAAAGAAAAGTTATAATTAAGAATTTTTTTTTTTTTTTTCTCTTTCTTTCCGTGTGTGTCTGTTGCAGATACCAACAGCCACCACAAAACAAATGGTTTCTTCACTGCGGCCACGCGGTCCCCCCAACCCCTTCTCAGACACACGTGTGTCTGAAGGTTAATGATTACGTGGAGTGAATAATTACTGTTTACTTCTTTCCAGAAAATCGCCGCCCCAAAACCGCGATCGAGAATAGGCACCACCATTTGTAAGTTCCCTATTACCTTCCTTTCCTTTCAAGAAAGAAGAAAGAGGGAACGAGCCCAGCAGTCGAAAGCCCAGCAGCCACTGACAGCACAGAAGAGCGAAGAAACCTGCACTTTCCCCCGTTCAGCCCTTCGGGGCTTCGGGAATTACAAGGTTAACGGTATGTAACTTCGGTTACTACCAATTCTTGGAAAGTGCAGGCCAAAGAAGAACGAAGAGGTCTTCGGGAGAAGATGAAGAAGAAGGAAGACCAGCCACTCGTCTCAACATCACGGACTGGAGTCCGGAACAGAGCCCAGCAGAGATGCGTCCTGAAGGGCAGCCATACCAGAAGCGGATGAAGAGCTTCTTAACAACCTCTCCTAATTCAAACTTACATTAAGACAAACAACCCAGCAATAGCGACTCCTCCGGAAAAGGGGACGCATTGCTCCCTCCCTAAAGCTAGTGTCCCGTTGTGGCGTATTCCTGCTAGCCTATTAAAGAGTTAGCACCGAAAGGACTTCAGTGGACGGTCTGAAGGGGAATTACGTCGGGAGGACAGGCTTTATAAGCCTAGCCTTCCGCGGTCGGCCCGTAAAATGGGTTCGATAACGCTGGTATAACAACGGAATTGGAATGCAATTAAATCCGTCTTAAATTCACTATAATAATAATATACAAAAATTGAAAAATAAGAACCGAGACTAAAAAATAACCCTTTTAAAAACAAGCCCGATTAGAAAGATCCAGCAGCAAGGGACTCTGTCCAGGCTCTGCGATAAAGTAGGGAGTAATAGACTCCTGCCAACTTTGCATTCCATTCCATGAATTTTCAATTCATTGTCGACCACCACCTGGAGAAGACCAAGAAGAACTTCCCTGGCCGGCACAACGTGGGACCTCCCGGTGGATGCCAACATCCCTGCCACAGCAGCAGGCCTGGCCGGCTCGCTGAGGGAGCCGCTGGACGCGGACGCTACCTTCCTGCACTAGTTCCAGCTCGCCAGGCTTCAATCGCCCTGGCTGCGACAGACTCAGCATGTAATCGCTCGGGGAGAACCGTCTCGGCTGCGCCGGCGAAGGACGACCAACGCCGACTCGGCACTGCAGGGCCATCACTGCCACACTGTAGTGAGGAACCGACTGCCGCTGAGGGAGAGCCCAGTCGGACTTCAATGGGCAAGCCGCAACTCCCTGACTTAATATGGGTTTGGAAGCTGTTCTCCGGCCGGCTTCCAAACCCGACATCTCTTCTCAGAGCTAACGCAAAAAACGGCCCTTTTCAGGACCACCACAAGGTTATGAATTACGTGCCGTCGAAGCCATTCTGCGACAGAGCACATAATTAAATAAATAGTCAGTGAAGATGCAGAAAGTACGGTTTATTTAATAGTACTATTTCAAAACCCGTGAAGAGAGTAATAACAAACAGAAAATCTTTTAGTTAATTTTAAATTAACTAACTATACAGGAGAAATTTTAAATCTTTAGGCAATTTATTAAACCGGTAACAGAACTATAATAAAGCTCCTTTTCATAAGCGAAAGTACTATGATGTATAACGTAGAAACAGTTTTGTTACCCGATTCACAAAAGAGGATATCATTTTCCAGGAATAAATGACAAAACAATTAATAAAGGTAGCAAATTAATAATTTAGTAAACTGTATCCCCTCCAAGTTGATGGTTCCTCACTTTGGTTGTAAAACAGGGTAATGGCTGGTTGCCCGATAAGATGGCGGCGGCAAAATCCATTATGTCAGAACATTGTTAATTCTATCCTTTTTGTGGATAGGATAAGAGTGAATGTCCGGTTCTAAAATTAGGATCTACTGACTAAGGAAAGGAAAGGAAATCCCTGTTAGAACTTGGATCCACCAAGTTAGGGACTGGACAGTGCTGATGACACTGCACTGCAAAAATTCCCTTGTTATGGAACCGACTAAATATACTGGAAAATATTAAGATTAATATACTGGAAAAAGTTAAAAATAAAAAAATATTTTGATTACTAGAATATGGACTGTGAGGATAATGCTGCAACCTAGAAAAATTGTAGAGATGGCAAAAAAAAAATTAGTGCAATGTTGAAGTAATTTTTAAAGGTAGAGATTGCATCAATGTTGGAAAAGGAAAGGCGATTGAACAAAGTTGAGAGACTTGAGGACAATGGAGGTTTGAGGAAAATTTGCTGTAATAAATGGAGGCTGTTAGATTGTGGGGGAGGCTAAGGCTCATCATAGGCTGTAGCACCTTTTCTTCTTCTGTAGAAGAAAAAGAACAAGAATATTAATACATACAATTTCTTTTAGTTTACAAAGTATTATTCCACATGATTCATCATATTTAACAATATTAGACGATAACCTCTTTCTTTTTGTCTGTTTAGCCTCCAGAACCACCATAACATATTACTCTGAGGAGGAATGAGGATAATATGTATGAATGTAAATGAAGTGCAAGTCTTGTCTAGTCTCAGGTTGACCGTTCCTGAGATATGTGAAATTGAAACCCGACCGTGAAAGAACACCGGTATCCATGATCTAATATTCAAATCCATATAAAAGTAATTGCCTTTACTAGGATTTGAACCTTAGAATTCTCGACTTCAAAATCAGCTGATTTACCCGACAGCCCATATTTTTTATCTAGAAAATTCATACTGAATACTGACTTTTTAAGAGGCTCAAAGATAATAAGTATTATTTTAGATTGGAACATAACATTTATCTGGCTAGTGAAATATTCATTCACAAGTTATTGAATTTTTCTGTACGCTACTTTATGATTATTTCTTTCAAATTTTATTTAAAAGTTTCTGAATTTTTTTAATTATTCTTAGAGCTTTTCATAATTTAAGAATAAAGACTTTATATACATAGTTTTTCTATTTAATCTTAAGTATACTTCTGTTTTAGTTCGAAACTTTATTATAATTCGCAGATTATATATTAATTTTTAATGTTTGAATTTCGGTAGCTTGAAGAAGCTGATAAATCAGAAGAGGTTTCTGATAAATGAAAAGAAGGAGGCTTTAGTTGCACAACTATGTCGTGAAACTAAAACAGAAAATTGATTCTCTCAAGGAAATTCTGAAAAAAATGTTATCTCTTAACAACAGGTATCTTCCTAACTCTTTTGAGAGATAAACAAGTATAGCTTTTCAGTGGCAATATCCATATATCTGTTTGGTGGCATATTTGCCACCAAACAGATGACAATTAGTTTGACTTATACCCAAAAAAGATTTTTTTGTCAATTCTAATTCCAACTCAGGAAAGGAAAATCTAAATTGCTATTTTTTTCAATTTTGTTGCATGAAATTTGGTTAGCCAAATGCAGCACTGTTTGGTTGGATTACTGAATAACCTCCATAAGGAAGGCAAAGGTCCTCTACCTTTGCCTTCAAAATAATTTCATAAATACATCACAGCAAAGAGGTTTGAGCCAGGATTAAGAGACTAGAAATATATATAAAAAATTACACACACCATATTTCTGATTTCATATAAATGGCAAGGCAATGACCTGTCAGTTATACAACACATTACTGTATAGTATACGTTGATATTTTTCTGTTGTAATACATTTTATTTTTCAGAAAAAAGATACTGATACAGTATTATTCTTGATTTGTCAAACCGATGCTTAAAATAATATAAAGTATTTAAAAATTTACAGTAAAATATAAATTACGAAACACATACACACAAAATAAATAAAACTTACGTACCTGATAATGATTATTGTAATAAGAAACGACTGAAAGATTTATAATAAAAAAAGTGAATAAATAAGTGAAAAGTAAACTATACATTCAATTTTTATTATTATTATTTCTTTTTGTATCTTTAAAAATATAAAATTCTAACTTAACAAATAAATGTAATCTTTTTTAACCCAAACTTCAAAATATATTTAACAACAGAAAACAAAATTATATTATATACTTTTCACTCTCATTTATTAATTAATTTTTTTGTCTAAAATAAATGTTGATATTAAATATTATAAATACTAAATACTTACAACAGCTATGAATTCATATTAGATCGTTAATTCATGCACATAAAATTAGCAAATAATCACATCAAATTAGTAATATAACCAGATATAGTGGGCCTTAATTAACAATAAACACGGCTCTAACTTCTCTGGTATATAGTCTTTATTAATAGTAATAATCCACTCAATTTCAGTTACCAAAATTACAAGCAATAAAATAAAAAACTGAACTTGAGATACATGTAAACAAATTTGTACTAGCCATCAATGTATTAATTAAGTTTATGTATACAGAGCTATACTTCCTGACTGACATACTGAATCCATTAGCTTTACAAAAATAATATATTGAAACCTGATTATATATATATAAATAACACTGGAAGTTTAACTTGATACCGATTACTTGTAAACTACTAGTGCTACTTACAATAACAATGATATATACAGACTTTTTAGTTTCTCATTCACCTGGAAGTTTACACCAGTAATTTTTTTAATTGTATAATGTAAATAAGTAAATACATGAGTAACATGTTACATAAGTAACATGAAAGTAAAGAATTACATTATTATTAAAACGATCAATTGAATAAACTTTAGCCGTTTCTTGCGGTAGTAATACAAAAATTTTCAATTTATTTACTAAAATAACTAATCTCTGTTCTTAACAACACAGTAAAACTGCTTTCCTTTTCATGACTGATGACAGTTCTTAAACAACTTCACACTTCAGATGGAGGATAAAGGGATAAAATACTGATAATGGTTCAGCAAATTTTTAACAAAATTCTAAGATCACTGAAAATTCAGTACTGTTGGATGCATTATTCCATGCTAACAACCAGGGTATTTGATGCTGCTAAGAAAATGAAAAAAGAATAAATAAAAAACTAATAAAGTTAATTAAATAATAACAAAACATTTAAGCTATCAGAAGCAAGACATGTAAGTGCATGCATCACTAAGTTCCAAAGTTTTACCTCAGGTGTCAGTATAATACGAGGCATGTTTTTAAAGTAAGGCCCATTTTGAAATAAAAACAGGACTGAAAAATACAACTGCTTAAATAAATGCAAAAACAACAACATTTATTTACTACTTTTCTAGACAGCTGCCTTCAACATCAACATACTTTTCATTGCATTTCACTAGCTTCTTCAAGAAATTCAATCACCAGTGTCTTAAACCATGCAGTAACTCCATTTTTCAATTCGTCCTCGTACTGAACTTACGTGTGTTGGAAAACTTTCATAAAAGAAAGTAGTTCCACGATCAATAAATCGACAAGACACCCTTTTTGTACCAAAAAATAATAAATAAGCTTATTTACTGAATGTTCTTGTTTGAACTTCCTTGAGAATATGAATGAGATTATCACATTGACTACTGCTTTGTCTCGACATTCAAATAAGAAATCCAGGTTTCAACTCTGGTAACAATTTGATCAACCAATTCACCACCTTCATTTTTGTTACACCACAAAGATTTTGTGCATGTGTCTTTCTACAGACAGCAGAAGCCTTTTTCATTCTCCTCCCCATCCTATATATTCCCACCCAGTACTCTTACTCACCAACACTCAACACATATCCAAACACAAGCAAAACTACTACACATTAATCAAATATGCTTACAAAACTTACACTTACTAAACCTCATGAGCGAAAGTCATCAATAAAATAATTTTTAAACTTTATTTTTACATGCCACTCAATCCTTTTTCCTGTTCAATTCATTTGTTATTTGTTTTAATCTTGTTTAATGTTTAACATTATTTTTTTAATTTTGTGTAACGAGATTATATTGTGCTAGTCTTATTTATTGTTTCATTATCTTGAATTCAATTTTTATTATAGTAATATAGCTTTGCTTTGTTATAAGTCTATCAGTTTTCATTTCTGTTCCTATTCTAATATTCTTTATACTAGTTGTTCAATCTATTCTTGTCATTCATTCTGTGCTTTATGATCTTGATAAATATCCATATTGTAACAACTGTAAATGTTTCTCTAACATTGATAGGTTTGTTGCAGCAGTAAGATATTTTTCACAATCTACGTATTTGTGATTGTAACCGTGAAATGAGATTGAATTTGAGTGGTTTGGAGAGGTAGCTTTATATGAAACAAAACTGTTGGTGTGAAAATTATGTGTGAGTTGGTACTTTGTACCTTAATTGTTAGTTTACAGTTTAGGTTAAGATCTTTGATTATATTAATGGATTTATTTTAGTTGGATACAGCTGGCCCAAATGACAGAAATAAAATTTATGTTAGCAGTGATTTTTGAATATAAGTGTTTATGTTGGGTATAGCATATACTAAAAAGCACAACTTGCTAGTATCTTAGTATTGTATATGTTAGAATAGGTTTTTATCCTCTAGGGATCATTGTCTTGTGTGTCCAAATTGTACAGTTTTCGACTAGCACACCACAGATTGTGTATATAAAACTCTGTGGATCTACAGAAAAAAAATAGTTAAAATCATAATGAGTGGCATACAACAGGAAAGTACCATAATATTAATTGTACTAATTAATCAATTCCTATTAATACAAAATTGCTTGAAACACTATCTATAAGCGATAAATCCAAATAGAAAGACTGTCTGCAAGTGATAATTTTACGCAAAGCTTCTGCACAATTTCAGTTGATTCTTTTATATTTATTCTTATTGTAAAAAAATTCAAAAGAACAATTAATGGCAAGAGAAAATTGTTACTTGTCTTCTCTGAGCTACTCTTTTAAACTTCCTTTTTTATTGTTAGCCACAATCATTTATTGTTAGTATGTTTTACAACTGTATAAGCATAATGGAGATTTTTTTTTAATTGAATATAAATTGGGCGAGTAATAAATAGTTTTTTAAAAAACCTTTTTAGCAAGTTTATTGTTATTGATATTGAGAATTATTGTTATTTCGATTTAAGAATTAACAAATCCAGAAAAAAGTAAAGAAATATCCATTAACCACTGAAAAAATAAGGAAAAAGATTTTTAAATGTATTAACTTGCAAAAAGTTTAACCATGAAATGCTTAAATTAAAGGATAACCACTAGTTTATCACATCATTATGAAATGATACAATACATTAATAGTGATTGTCCCTTAGCATTACATAGGCTATTTATAAATTATTAACCTACGGCAGAATGTTACAAATAAGCCTGTTTCTATAGCAACAAAGCACACATGCAGTAGATCTCAGCTAAGTTTAAATATTGTCACACATGCAGTCAGATGCTTTTTCGTTCTCTATCACTCAAGTAGTACGTAGTGAGATATGGAGGCAACTGTTTCAGCTCCTGCCAGTTGTGAAGTATGTAGTATAAAAGGAACCTCTGCAGCCGAAATCCACCACTGCCTGTGTGTAGGCTACAGTAATAATGTAATGAGTGATGGTTTTGTGAGAGAATGGTGCAAGAAATTCAAACAAAGGAGTAATTCTTAAAGAAAGGAGGAAAATTCCAAGAAGAATTAAAAATGACATTCCATTATGAGTGATGAACTTGTTGAAAAAACTGAACATGACTTTCATGATAAATGTTGCTTCACAATTACTTAACTTTCAAGGTTCACTGTTTACAGAATCATTAAGATAGATTGAATTTTCTTAAGTGCTGTGCACAATAGGTGTCAAAATTTATAAAAAAAGGTGCCCAAAAAAAAGAAAAGAATGGTCTTGATGTTTCTTCAGAAATAACAGAATAAAGTAAGTGAATTTCTTGACAGCGTTGTTACAGGGACAAGCCGTGGATTTGGTTCATCAATATTGAAACAAAGAACAGTCCAAGTAGTGGATGCACACACACTTGCCAAACAAGCCCAAAAAACAACAACAAAAAAACAACAATAACAAAAAAAAAAATGGCTACTATGAAGCTGGCTACAATAACAGCAGACATCTATTGTGAAATATTGGCAAAGCTTCAGAGAGTAAAACAGAATAAACAGTAAGGGATTCTAATGAATTAGACTGTTTTGTATGAAGGACAAGCATGGCCTCACACTGTAGCCAGCAGTAAGAGGGTACTAAAAAAGTTTAAGTTGCAGATTTTTGATTATCCCCTTACAGTCCTGATTTAGCACAGTCAGATATTAATCTATTCACAAAATGGAAGAATTAGCTAGCTACTCAATACTTCCAAAGTAATGATGAACTCATGGACAGAGTCTACATAGTACTTTGGTGGCGCTGTTCTTTGAAGAGGGAATAGACAAGATGGTGTTGCAATATAAGTGCTTGAATTTGAATGGAGACTATTTCATGAAGTAATGTAAATGTGTATGTAACTTTTTTAAACAGCAAATTTTTTTCAATTTATTTTGTTTATTTTTATTACCTGACCAGACAGGTTAATTTACAAAATGCCCTTGCATTTAATTGCACAACTAAGTTAAAAAATACAAGCAAATGATCAATCCAAACAAAACTCAATTTGCATTTTTCACAAAAGTATACACTGACATAAATCCTGAGGTTTTCCCACTTAATTTTTTACATACGGAACAATCACTGTGTTAGAAGTGACTCATAATTCATTTCATAATTGTAATGCAAGTTATGTTAAGTAAGAAGAACTTAACATACCACTACGTGATAACAACCTACTGATGAATTACAATAATTCAAAATATTCACAAATTGGAAGAATTGGCAACACTTCAAAAATAATGATGGACTCACCGCTTCATCATAATGAAGAGGTGTATCCTTTTTTTAAATTTAACATAGAGCATAAACTACAAAAACATCACTTTTACTATGCATGCAGCATTTACCTGTTCAGTTTTATGTCCTCCTTATTAATGATAAACAACTATGTAACTCTTTTCTTCTTACTCATGTAAGGCATATAAATATGTTAATCTAGTTGAGTTCAATAGCTGTTTTATAATACATATTTTGTCTTTATAATACTATACTGTTAATTAATTCGGTTCAGTTAAAGGGTGCATTAATAGTCAATCAATTCAGTTAAACATGTAGTTAAAGTTAAATCAGTACAATAAACAATGTATTTAAAGTTAATTCAGTTCTGTTAAAGATGTAACTTAAATGTGAATCTAAATAAAATACTTTAATATAATACTTAAAATATAAATAATGTACATGTAGATCATAATTAACCTCAACAATATGAAATAAGTTACTAATAATACAATATTAAAATAAACAAAATGAATCTAAATTACATATAATAAAAATATAATTAATCACACTAACAAGGTATTTATTGAAAGACATTAATGATCCAGCAACATATGTTCTGAATACTGGAAGGTCCATTTAGGCACAGTTATTTGAACATTATTTTGGTCCTCCGTGCCACAAATATGTGAAGATTTGATCTATTGTGACATTCTTCAGTTAAAGATAATTCACATTATGTGTTACAAATTGTTCAACATATCAATTTATGGTTCATCAAAAAAGCAGTTATTAAGGTTGCCAATTATTCCATGAAATACAGCCTACAACTTATTTCTTCATTACCATCAAGTAACTTCATTTAATTATTTTTTATTTAATTATTTATATTTATCATTGTTAATTAAGACTGTTAATTCATAATGAACATAGAACAATTAATTAGACAGAGAGCATCAATTAAATCCTCTATAACAAGAATTGGTACATTTATTGAAAAATATGTCTCTCAAATTAACATTCATCTTTTGCAAATTAAATTAAGAAACTTTGAACAGCTGCAAGGCAAATATGATGCTATTCAAACACAACTTGAAATGGAAGATGATGAGGATATTTGTTCAGATCATGTACAGGTTGCAGATGATTTATATAGTTTTGAAGGTAAATTACAATTTTTAATAGATAATATTAAGCAAAAGACACTGATCAAGAAATTAATGTACTTACAGCAACTAAGCAAACACAACTACAGTAGATTAATTTACCATTTTTTAGAGGTAATGTTCTTGACTGGTAACATTATTATAGTTTATTTAGCGATTTAGTACATAATAGAAATTATTTAAGTTATTTACAAAAACTCCATTATTTACATACCGCCTTGAAGGAAAAAGCGTTAGCTATTATAAAAAATTTACCAATTATGAATGAAAATTATACAATTGCACTACATCTATTAAAAAGGCATTTTGACAATAAATATTTAACTGCATCTCATAATGCAGATTGTATTTTAAAACTAAATTCAATAAAGGGAGAATCTTTGGATAATTTATCCAAATTTGTTATCAAAGTGTCTTCATAAGTCAATGCTCTTGAAGCGATGCATAATTCAATCAATACATAAGAATTTATTGTTGTTCAGTTGTTAATATCAAAGTTAGATACCTCCAGATTATGGAAGGAGAAACTTTCAACTCAAAGGTTTCCCGCTTTCAAATATTTCATAGAATTCCTTGAATTTAGAAGGCAGATGCTTGAAAATAGTAACACAAACAAGTCAAACCATTCAAGACATAATTCCAAGGAACAACGACAAAACAATGGAAGTAAATCCTACACTAAATATTTTAATCACTGCTAACAAGCATATAACTGATATAAGGCAAATAATTTTAGCTGTTATTCAAATTTAATTATAAGTAATGTCTAATTGGTAATTCTAATCATTATTTACATTGTTGTAAGGAATTTTTATATTTTTCTGTTGATGAACGGAAAGAATTTCTGGAACATCACAACTGTTGTTTCAATTGTTTAGATAAAATGAATAAGAATAACACTCTTATTCATATAAATAATATTAATTTCTAAATTAAAAGACAATATAAGTCTGAAAATAATAATCATTCATCATTTAAATTGCAGTCAAACAAAAACATAATTTTATCTACCGCATTATGTATTGTTTGATTCAATACATTAAGTTATTACTGTGATTTCATGTTATAATTTTAATCTCATGTTATGATTTAATCTGTTAATTAATGTATTATTGTTACAAGCTAGATGCATATCAATGTAACTATTACATCATGTTCATATTGCTCTATACTTTTAAATGATTTACAGAATGGCTATTATTCTACATACAAGTACAAACACGCATAACATGCATACATACATATAACACAAATATGTACATACATACAACACATGCATATGCTCATTGTAGCGGATTATCGATCCCAATAAATGTTCATTATAGCGGATTATTGATCCCAATCAGAATATATTTCAATATTTACGTATTATTTATTTTAGTGGATTATCAATCCCAATTGGAATAGATTTCTAATATTTATGCATGATTTACACTAAATTTTCATTGGAGTGAGATGCTCGCCAATGAATACACCTGGACATCATAAGGACTCATGAACAACACTTTTAAATAAATCCTAATATCTGTACGAGTTAGGTACAATAATTGGTATAAATTACCAGATTTACTAGAAAAATGATTATTAAGATACATGTCCACTTACTTGTTACAAAGGAAATATTGCTGATAAGCAACTTATTATATATTCAAGCTCTATGATTATTATTTATTACTATTTATTATTGTATTGTGTACAACTGATGTGAACATAATTTGAAACCACTGATTCAATATTTCAACTGTAAGCGATATGTATAATTAATTTTTTTTCTCTGATATTTATATCATATTGTATAATACACCTTTAAAATCATTTTTTTCGTGTTATTAGCTGTAACTTTTCTTCAATAATCATGCTATTATACAGCATCTTAGATTATCTTACTCTGTATAATATATATTCATATTTACAAATTATATTGTTAAACTTGTTGAGATTACAAACAAAAATTATTAATATTATTTCATGTTATCACTTGTAATATTTCATTACAATATTATAAAGGAAAAATCCTTGGGATGTTCAGTTTCATGTCCTCCTTATTAATGATAAACAAACTATGTAACTTTTTTCTTCTTACTTGTTTTATAATATATATTTTGTCTTTATAATACTATTGTTACTTAATTCAGTTCAGTTAAAGGTGTATTAATAGTCAATAAAGGATGTAAAGTTAATCCAGTTCTGTTAAAGATGTAACTTAAATGTGAATCTAAATAAAATATTTTAATATACTTCTTAAAATATAAATAACATAAATTTACATCATAATTAACCTCAACAATGAGAAATAAGTTACAAATAAGACGATATTAAAATAAACTAAATGTAATTAAAACTGTTATAAATTACATATAATAAAAATATAACTGATCACACTAGCAAGGTATTTATTGAAAGATATTAATCATTCAGCGGCATAAGTTCTGAATACTGGAATGTGCATTTATGCAGTTATTTGAACAATACCTACACCATAAAATCACAACCATATGCTGCAAGCCATTGCTGCAGAAAATTGCTGAATACTAAATGATTCATACGCACCTGGAAGTGTAATTTGTGCTCTATACCTTCAGTTAATCTTTTCTTACCTAGAAGAAAATTCAATTCAAATTGAATTGTTCAACTATTTATCAATTCAAATTAGAAAAAATCGTTGTTATATCTTTTCCACAAGAGTTAAAAATGATGTTATGGATGAGCAGATTTGTCACGGCAGGTGTAAAATTTTTAATTTTTTTATGTGTTTTTGATGGTATATATTCTAACTCTTGTAACACGCATAATTAAAACAAAAAAAAAAAACTACATGCAGGTTTTACTGTATATTTAAGATAAACAATACAATTCTATAAGAAATAATAGGTGATATGGACTTATTTATGTAACATACATTTGGCATAAATATGCGTTCCCTGCCTAGTATTTATGAAGGGTTGATATGTATTGTATGAAGTTAAAATCAAAGTGCCTCGTATACCTAATCAGATGACATAACCTAACCAGAGTGGTTTTCAGTGATTTAGATTTTACTTATATTGGAGAAGTATCAGTCTTTTTTTGTGCCTGGATTTTTTTACTCCTGAGAGAGCAAAATATCCTCCTTGGTTTACTCTCTGGAAGTCGTTCAAAAAGCCAAACTAGCATCTTAGATCCATACTACACAAATCCAGACCCAATGGATGTATGTGTGCATGTGTGTTTTTTGTACAGCTATTTAAAACTTTATTCATCACATGACAATAATTATAATTAATTTTCATAAATATCTATTTATATAAATGAATAAATAAAACCAAAGAAACATTTACCCAAAATATAAATAACTTACTAGTAAAATACAGTTATGTATATTTAAGTACAATAAAATGTTATAAATAAAATACTAGTTATAATTAATATTATTTAGAATTATAAGAGCTTGGAGTTTTTCGACTTGATGCTTGTCGTTGTCTTCCTAAAAATGACTGAAACTGTGAAAAATTCTGATTAGCCATCCGTCTGTCTACAGATTCTCTCTGCTTTGCATGACCCTAAAAAAAAAACAACAGAAAATAAATTTATAAAATAACAACAAAGTTAATTTTGAGCTATAATATATTACAGCAACATTGCAATCAAATACATACTTCACTAATGCATTTTAGGAATGCACTATGTATTCGGACAAATATTAAAAAAACATAAATGCAATTTAAGCCGACAAAAAATTATTTCACCAAAACTTCATACAAGTCAATGTAAAAATGAGAAAACAGATAAAACAAATAAAATGTTTTTACCTTCTGATTTACTATCATACATTTTCAACAGAAATAAATTAAAAAAGACGTTATGATTTAAAACAGTATGCCATAAATACTGAGGATTTAACAATAAGAAAGATTTTATCTCGCAATAATTTGTTACCAACAAGGGAAATATAATTATATAAAAACTACATTTGAATGTAATATAGGTAGTCCACTTTTACATTGTGTTGTGCAAGAACTAATGTCAGTTGAATAAAAGCTTAACTATTATAATACAGAAAGAGGATGCAAAGAAGCCATCCCACTTAAGCTGAGTGAATGAATTTGAAGCGTTCTACTAACCATATATAAAAATTTATTCAACTTAATTTTAGTTTAGTTTTTTTATGAATGTTTAATATTTTGTTCAAATCAACTGGTTTCTAAAAAAAATGTGATGGATTTTATTGAAATAACAATGAAATGGATCTTGGACAAGAATATGCACCGCATTGCTTACAACCTAGTCTTCAAAACCTGGAATGTTTCAGAAAGTAGAATTGAAGAGTGTAAAGTGCCACTGTCAAAGTCAGATTTAATAAATCAATTCTGGTTGATCAACATAGTTAAACTGTTCTACAGGCAGTTTCACTCATGCTGTTGGCATTCACTAGTGGTTGATAATCATAACAATCCACACCACCTATAATTTAAAAAATTTTTAGGAAGATATAGCTTCTGATTTTCTGTTTTTCCTAAATTATACTTCTAGTATTACTGCTATTATTATTTATGGATTAGGTTCCAAGCTAATCTAACCTTAAAACCTGGAGATTTTTAAAACAAATTTTAGCAAATGTATTCTTAATAGTAAGGGTACAGTCATATCTCGTTTAATGAAGAGGATACGTTCCAAAAAATTACATCATTAGCAGAGATAAAAATATTATGGTCGAGATAAGAGATACATTCCTTGATAAATAAAGTACTTATATATATATATATATATATATATATACACGAGGTGTGGCAATTAAATAACAAGACTATTGCTGTAAAATATTTTATTTTAAATTTATACATATTTAGTTATTATCCTCTTCAATATACACCCCTCCTCTATCCCTACAATGCTCCATGCAAATTTTTCATCGTTCGAAACAGTGCTGGAAGTCTTCTGTGACCTCTTTCACGATGCATGCTGCTTTTTCTTTCACAGCTTCAGCAGTCTGAAATCTTGTTCCTTTTAATGCAGATTTGACCTTGGGAAACAGATAAGAGTGACATGGTGCCGGGTCAGGCGAATAAGGCGGATGGTCTAACACTGGGATGTTATACTTGGCTAGAAACGTCTTGACAGACAATGCAGTGTGAGCCGGTGTGTTGTCCTGATGAAGAACCCATGATTTGTTCTTCCACAATTCAGGCCATTTTTTGTTATTTTTTCATGGAGTTGAGCAAGGACCTCAAGGTATGAATGTTGATCAATAGTTTGACCTTCAGGAACCCAGTGAGGGTACACAATCCCATGAATATCGGAAAAAACAATCATCATTGCTTTGAATTTAGATTTGCTCATTAGTGTTTTTTAGCTCTTGGTGAAGTTGGGGCCTTCCAATGCATGGACTGACACTTAGCTAAATAAAACTAAAATGACGATAAACTAAATAAAACTTAAAGTAATGTTCATCTGAACAAAGATTGAGAGAGTCCACGACCTCCTTGGGTCAGCTATGAGTGCAGACTGGTATGAGACGCTACGTACAGTACTCAAGGGAGCAGCTAGTGACACAGAGTGGCGTGATGGTCTGGTGACAATAGTTTGCTGTGGGCACCCTAGCCACCGCTAGGTTTCAACACCTGATGGCAAGAGGGGGTGAAAACGTAACACACCACCCACCAAATTATAACTACAATTTTTATAAAAATTACAATGAAATGATATTAAAAGAGAAAAAAATCATTGATTGGATTTAGAATGATTCATATCATCCCAATCATCTAAATTTGGAATAATAATCAGTTCATTAATAGCCCTTCTTATGATGGTTTATTTGTTTTTACATCTACTAGTCTAGTGAGTCCATCCTTGCCTAGATACAGTTGAACTATTACTCCTAATCTCCACATGAGTGAGGGAAGGTTATTTTCCTTAATTATAACCAGATTACAAACGCTAATGTTGGTATTTGAAACCTTGCACTTGCTTCTCTGTTGTAGATAATGTAAGTAGTTGTTAGACCATGCCTTCCAAAAATCTCTTAGTAATTTTTGTGTAAGCTGCCACCTAGCAAGCTTATTTTCATTATTGCCTGAGAAATCAGGGTCAGGTAAGGAAGTTAAAGGAGCGAAGGTTATAAAATGTCCAGGAGTAAATGGAGTAGGATCAGATGTATGCTGCCCACCATGACAGATAAGCATTTCCAACGTGAAATAGATTTCTTCTGGAAAATGATCTGACAATATACGATTGTTTTTATTTTTCAAATTGTGGATGAATTGATGACAATATGAAAATATGTTTAATGTTCGTGTGAACAAAGAAAATGTTTTTCAAAGTTCTACAGCTTCTGTAGCTTGAAGAGCAGCTGAAAACACATTAGTTTTGCTAGACTTCTCTTCCTTGAGTGAATCTGGTGGAATCATAGAAATAACAGATTGATTGGATGGGCAGACGTTCTCTTCTTCCTTCAGAAAAGATGGACCATTCCACCAGAGTTGTGACGAGGTTAATGAATCCGGCATAAAATCCGGATGTCTTTGGGGATATCCCTTGAAGGAATGTGCTTCCATAAGCATTCCTTAGTTAGCTCTTGAATTTCGCACACTCTATTTGCGACGAATACCTTCCATCGGTTAGGAAGCGATGACAACCAGTAAAGTATGACTTGAGAATCTGACCAAAGGTGGATTGAATGAAACCTTATTCCTAAAATACACTTAACTTTATTGAATAGACGAGATAATAGAAGAGCCGCAATCAGCTCTAACCTGGGAATAGAGATTTGCTTGACTGGAGCAACTCTAGATTTTGAGCACAATAAGTGGGTTTCAATGTGTTCATTGCTATCAACAGATCTGATTAAAAGACACGCATCATATGCACTGCTACTTGCATCATAAAATCCGTGTAATTTATGACTCTTACTAAAACTAATTTTAACTAATCTAGGAATCTTAAAATTGAATCTTAAGATTTGAGCTGAGAGTACAGAAAATTCCATTTTTCTGCTAATGGGTCAGGAAGAAATTCGTCCCAGTGAAGGCTGGTGCACCATAACTCTTGTATGAGCACTTTAAACGGAATGATTATAGGAACAAGTAGTCCTAAAGGATCGAACAATGAAGTAGTGATTGACAAAATGGAACGCTTGCTGTAAGAAGTATTCTTATCCCTTGGTTTGAACTGATAAATGAAATCATCACCTAGAGGATTCCAAAATAATCCAATCGTTTCGATATTTTCATCCTTATCTAATTTGATGAATGAATCAGAATTGTCAAAACATATCTGGAACGTTGGAATGGCATTTATATAGTGAAAGTTCATATTTGCTAAACAATAACAAAACGTCATTTTATAATTGTTTCAACTGGTCGATGTTGTCACAACCAGTGAGCAGATCATCAGCATAAAAATCTTGCTTAATTACTTGGCAAGCTTGATAAAAAGAGGCTTTATTTTGATTGGAAATTTCAATCAAACATTTTATTGCTAGAAAACTTGAAGGTGCTAAACCATAAGTAATTGTCTGTTAGTTGTATGGAATGATTGATGAGTTGGTATCATCATACCAGAGAATTCTTTGTAATGGAAAATCTTGAGGATTAATGCAAATTTGTCTGTGCATTTTAGAAATGTCTCCTGATAGCATGTAGCTGTGAGTTCTAAAATGAATTCTAATTGAAAATAAATCTTGTACTACTGGACCTGTAGCAAGAATTGAATTGAGTGATTGACCATTTGAAGTTTTCACACTACCAACAAATACTACTCTTACTTTGGTAGTGGTGGAAGATTCATGAAATACTGCATGATGAGGTAAATAAAAGGTTTCAGATAGCAACCTAGGTCTGAAATGAATCTACAGGTTGCATGTGATCTAATTTTTTATATTCCTTCATGAAATGGAAGTAGTCTTCCTTGAGTTTAGGATTTTTTTCTTAAATCTACGTTGATAATATTGAGCTCCTAGGAGAATGTCGATTTGCCCAGGAATATTAAAATGAGGATCGGCTAGAAAAAGGTGAGAAGGAATTTTCCAGTCGGTTATGTTTACAAAATGATTGGGTAACAAACCTGTAATGGTTGGCATTACAATTAAAATCTTCATATCCAGAATTAATATTTAAATCAATACTTAACTTAGATTTAGTAACAACATTACTAATACCTGTGATCGGCATGAGAACAGGTTGGGTTTGAAGCTTAAGTTTGGTGGCAAACCTTTCAGTACAAAATGAAATCATCGAAGCAGATTCAAGTAAGACTCTGGCTTGGATGAAATTACCTTTTTCATCTTTTATTAACTACAGCTGTTGCAAGTAAAACATAGTTCTTAGGTTCTGATTTTAAAGTAACATATGAACTATTAGCTAAAGGAGCTTAATTCTACTTAGAAGATTTATTTGCTACATCTTGCAGTCCCTTATCTAAATGAATTAGCGTATGATGCTTCAGTGAGCATTTTTTAAATTTATGATTGCTTGGGCAATCTTTAATATGTTGTTTACAATTAAGACATAATTTTTCTTGAAACACACGAGTTTTTTCTTTCATTAACATTATATAACTTGAAAACTTATAACATCGATACAATGGACGGTTGCTAGTTTTACATAATGTACACATAAAATTATTTACATGAAATACATTTTTAGTAGAACTAGGTTTTGAATAATCATATTTTTGCCGCTAAATCCTACGTTAGATGGCTGTGGCTTTTCATTACTTTGAATCGTGTCTGTGGATTTAAACGTTTAGATTCTAAGAAAGACATAAGTTGTTCTAACTTTGGGAATTCATTCGCTTCTAATGATTATTTCCAATTTCTTAAAAAATTTAAAATTAAGTTTTGTCTAATTAACTGTATTACAATAAATTCTAAATAGTCAATATTTAGATTTTTTAATGCATTAATATTTGAATTAACTTTGTCAATGAACATAGATAAATTTTCAGAATTTTCCTTTTTTAATGGTTTTAAATTAATAATTTCTAAAGTATGTTTAGCTGCTGTTAGCATTTTGTTATCATAACGAACTTTAAGTAGTTCTATTGCAGTTTCATAATTTTCAGACGTTACTGATAAACTTTTTATTACGTCAAGAGCATTGCCTCTTAAGAAATTTGTAAGGTAATAAAATTTTTCAGCATTAGAAAATTCTTCTCGGTTATGAACTAAACTATTAAAAAGATCAAAGAATTTATGCCAAGCCTTCACATCACCATGAAAGGGCTCAATTCGTATAGGTTTTAAAGTAACTGGATTAGGTTTGTTAATCACTTTAGTTGCATCAGTTACCTGTGAAATTTTGAAACGATTTTCTAATTTTTTATGTTTTAACTTAAGCTTATCAAAACGGTTAACATAAGTGTCTCTGACTTCAAGATCTCTATCAGTTGCATCTTGGTGCAATTCGATTTCAGATTGAACATTGAAAAATAGTTTTTTGTATTCTAACAGTTTATCAAACTTAATGGTAAATAGATCGTAATCGCCTGAATTAAGATCAAAGTTTTCAATGAATGTTTTTAATTTGGCTATACTATTCTTCATAATGCCTCGTTTTTTAATTAAATCCTTGAGTTGCGTTCTTATTGAAATCATACACAAAATAATATTAAATTTGAATGAAATAAAGTTATTATAAAATAAGGTTAAAAGATAAATGTCATATACAATAATATTGTTAAAGTATAGCCTATGCATAAAGTTGAATGAACTGGATTGATTGCAAATATGATACAATATTGCTAACACCTGCTATATGCAGGTTGACGAACAATAGAAAGATTGCCTGAGATGTGCGTGTGCGTGCTTTGTACAGCGCAACAAAGGAACCTGTCCAAACTGATATCAAGGGTTGGTTCCTTATACCTGGCTATCTTCATAGATACAATTTTAACTGTATTGTAAAACATTGAAATATTTAACTATTGAAATATTCACGAACATTTGAATGTTTCACTAATGTTAATTTTTTAATTGCATGTTTAACATACACCTTCATTTTTTGATACACTTTTTATAAATAAATTATAAATACTATGTTGTTGACTTGGTTTAACCTTATTGAAACCAATGGATGAATGCTGTAGAGCGGCTAACTCAGTTTCATTAATATGGCGTCTTGACAATGAAATGTTGGTTAACAGATGCAGTAGTCGATCCGGTAGGTACGGTGACTTGACCATCTGGTTCTTGAATGTGGAAACGAATGACCATAAAATGTGTGGGCGTTAGCTTGAATGATCAGGCTTCATCCAGCCTTAATTATCTGGTTGATTTGCTATCGGAGGACCAAAAAGCATGTAGTAGATCCAGCCCGGAGGACCAAAAATGTATTGCGATGTCGACAGGATGCCCTTGTTTAACAGCGTTGCGGTAGATTTTAGAGCGAGGGTGGACTGTATGTGTTCATAGGTGATGAATGAAGACAACACTTTGTTGATTACTGAAGGATTGTGTAATTGTACGCAGTCTTGGCGGTTTAAAAGAATTTTGTAACATAATACTTGTATAACTTATAACTTAACCTTAAAGATAGCAAACATAAGCTAAATAAAACTTAAAGTAATGCTAATCCGAACAAGAATTGAGAGAGTCCATCCGGACACGTCCGCCTTGGGTCAGGTATGAGTCCAGATTGGTATAAGACGTTATGTACAGTGCTCAAGGGAGCAGCTAGTAATGTAGAGTGGCATGATGATCTGGTGACCATAGTTTGCTGTGGGCACCCTAGCCACCACTAGGTTTCAGCACCCGACAGCAAGAGGGGGAAAATTGTTACACAATAAGATGATTTGTGAAATTCTGATATGCAAATATCAAAGTTCAAGTAGATAAATAATAAGGGTTCTATGAGTTCTAAGTATAATGGATGTTCTGAGTCAAATATCCACTAAGCAAAATAGTTTGTTTTATATGTTCTTTTTATGAATTTATTATTTTTTTTTTTTTTTTTTTATATATATATAAATAGTTTGTTTCATAACGAATAAATAATGTATAATTATTCATTGCTGTTAGTAACATATTTTGATGTGTTGAGTTACTGTAACTGGTTTTATGTTATCTTAGCATATAAACTTATCAAGTAGCATAGTGTCTTAGAACATTATTTGCAAATCCCAACATTAGTAAATTCATGTTTGTTTTAAACAAATACTTTAAAAATTTTTATTTTTGTAAAATATTTAAATTTGGTGTAGTGTAGAAGCTTACAAGATGATGCTTTTTCTTGAATCACCACATCTGAATTAAAGGCATGTGGGCATTGTGACACCTATTCACAACATTTTTATTATCCATTACAATTTTTTTAGTTTTTCTAAAATTGGACTCCACAAGCAAGTTAATTTTGTTGCTTTAATATGTATACAATTCTTAGTAGACAGTTTTATTTTTTCTGATTGACCAAGTACGGTTGTTATAGCTGTTGAGCTAATTCTAAGGATGTGCTACGTCGGATTGTTTTTCACCTCTTTCAACACATTCCACAATTTTTAATTTTGTCTCTGCTTTTCTTTTTCTTGATTCAAACATTTTAACTAATAAAATTAAACTACAATAATAATATATCAGATAACTTACATCATTTATCTCAACGAATCACCGTGAAATGTACAATGCATTACACATTTACAAAACAATAATGATGACCGAATTGTGTTATAGACCTTGATGAGACATGCTGTTAAAATAACATACACATACTCAGGAATATACATACCAAATCGGCGATGTCTGCTATCAGAAGAATGTCTAGTACCAAGTTAAACTGTTATGGAAAAATCCCTAATCACAAGCCTTTCATCAACTGCCAATGGATCGTGTTTGATGTGCTGTTCTATTGTTATTTATAAGAAGTTTTACTACAAACCTTTCTCTAGATAGTCAATCTGTCTTGCTGTGTACTCTTGACTGAGTACAATCTGTCAATCTGTCTTGACTGAGGTACTCTTCAGTGACATTAATAGTTAATTTGTGTTTCTAATTACATATAAAGTCTTAATATTTTTAATTACATTCACTAAGTTTATATTTTCAAATAATAAATAATGAGTTTGTATAAGTTCATTGGTCTACAGTATTTTATCTAATTTATCCTTTAGTAATGTTTTAATAAAATAAGACTAAAAAATAACCAAAAAAATATTATAAATTATGGATTTCGTTATATCAAGGCTTCTTTATCAGAAGTAACATTAAACGAGATATTACTGTATTTAGTAAATTAGTTTAAAATAAACTACAGTTGCACTTTTTTGGTTAGCTACTGTTTTTCCCCTTGAAAACAAATGTACTAAATATTTTGATTATTTATCAAATTTAGTATTAAGCATACATTTACTAAAATTTGTTTAAATATCCTAAAAAATGTCTAGGTTTTCAAGTCAGGTTAGCTTAGAACCTAATCAAAACTAAATATTAATACTACATTGCAAATGGTACATAATTTGGAAATTAATAATTTTACTCACCAAGTTATGAAATGCTGAAGACATTAAATTTTCTTCTAACTCTTTTATAATTTTAATTTTCTCATTCTCTTTCTGGAAAATAAAACCCATAATGGAAAAAATAATAAAATTCAGAATTCTATTGTTTAAATCATGACAACATAATTTATGAAAAAAATTTTTTTTATGATTTTAACAAGTTTAATCAACTTTAATTTAAAAAAATTATTTTAACAGAAAACAATAAGGTTACTATTAAACCACTTAAACTGTATAAATTAAATTACTCATCACAGTGATAGGCTTTAATACAGAAAATGAAAATAAAAAAAATCTTCAGGTTTTAATGTTTAAAGAACATCTCTATCATAATGGAAAATATGCTTTAAAAAAGCTATGTAAAAATTTAAATTGATAGTTTGAGAAATTTTTATGGAAAACATCTTAAAAAATCTCAAACTTCTCCACAAAATAAAACCTACCAAAGTGAAACAGAGACAAAATGCTAGGTTAGATAAGAACATAAATATTTTAAATCAAAAATTGTTTTTCAAATCAGCAGTACAGTTACATAATATTGTGAGCTGAACAATTAAAAATTAAACATAATCAATGTTTTAGTTTAATCATAATTAAAACACTACAAGTAATTGTTTGTAGAACGATTAATACAGTAATTAAAAATTCACATTTAACACTTTTCTGATGAACAGTACACTACCACAAACAGAAAATGTTGACAATAGAATATGGTATTAAAAATAAAAATCAATAAGCAGTTAAAATCGCAAAACTTAAAATTGTTAAAATTCCCAAACAAATTTATAACTAAAAAATGGCTAGATATGATTATAAAACTAATGCAAATCCAGTTTTTAAAAGTATAATGAAATTAGTATCTAAAACTATGTTAAATAATAATGCTGATGCAAAAAAAAATTACACAAAGATTAACAACAGGAAATAAAAATATAATACAAGGTTCAGTTGATAAATTTTGCACATATATGTGTAGCATGGCAACTAAAGAGATATTGGAATGAAGTAAAAAATGAATAAAAGTACCATACCTTAGATACAAAATGCAGTATTTATTTTTCAATATAATCCCTGTCTACACTGATACACTTTTCACAAGGTGTAACAAGTTTTTGCATTCCATCACTGAAAAATTCTGGTAGTCTTTCTCAGATCCAAGTGGCCACAGCTTCCTTCTTCTAATCGTCAGTGTTGACCTTTGAGATTCCTCTTGAGATGAGGGAAGAAGTAGAAGTTGCACAGAGCCAAATCCGGTGAGTATGGCAGATGCAGAATAGGCTCAAACTTCAGCTTGTGAAGAGCCATCAGAGTTTGCGCGGTACCCACAGTGTACAGATTTTTCAGTAACCCAATTGCTCGATAATATGACCTACTCGTTCTTAGATATGCCCAACTGAATAGCGATGCATTGCTCGATGATTCGCTGGTCACTTTGAAGAAAATCATCCACCTCCATCCGATGTTTCTTGTCAGTCACAGAAACTGGTCATCCGCTGTGAGGTGCTTCCTCAATTGTCACTTTACCAGCATCACATTCACAAAACTTCAACACTCACCTATTCACAGTACTCCTGTCAACAGTTTCATTACCATACACTGCTTTAAAACAACGAAAAATATTTGTAGGATTCACATTTTCTGCTGTTAAAAATTTGATCACTGCCTGCTGTTTTAACTGTGTTGACATTGTGGCCGTACTCGACTTCATTTTAACTGCTTCTGAAAACAAACTGGTGAACGAATTTCAACGCATTATCACAGGTTTATAAAGGCGGATTTTAGCTAAAATGTGTTGCCACACCCACTTCAATAGTACCTTTTGTTTCCGTGTAGCACACTAGTGTGCAAAATTTATCAGCCTAGCCTCATATTAGTAGATTATCAGCAAATGTACATGTTTAACAAGTATACATAACAAAAAATAAATCTATAATTTTTAATTAAAATATAACAAAAAAATAATTTTAAATGATTAGACTTACAGTCATATCATCAATGATTTTTTGTTTTTCTATAAGTTGACTTTTCAACAAATTCACTTCCACAATTGGAACAGATTTATCCATTGATACTGCTACTGTTCTTGCTTTTTCCAAATATTTTTTATGCCTGTCTTGAGACTCTTGGACTTCTAACACTTTCTGGCTCAGAGTTTCTTGTAATAAAGTTATGTCTTGTTCTAAAACATATGAAACAAAAAATTAACAAAAAGTTTTATGATACAACAAAAGGGTAATGATGTAACAATCACAGAAATTAGGACATCCAAAAATGATTTTCATAAGCGATTACAGCTGGAATAAATCAAAAGAAAGAAAGGCAAAGCTTTATTACACAACAGAATGGCAATACAAGTTAACATTGTTAAAATTATGTTCTGCTAGTACAATTCAAATCACAACTAAAGCAAAAATTAAAAGAATGACTTAATAATAAAATTACTAGTATACCACTAAAACTGATGATATAAAAATTAAAAAAAGAAACAAACAGACATATAAACATTTTCTGCACAAACATTTAGACAATATTCTTGAAGTACAAAAAAAAAAATGCATAGGTTCTTCAATGTTACCAAACCACTGATATTGCAAACAATAATGCTAAAATTACATAATACATAACCATTAAATACAGGTAGTATAATATCTGTACTACTAACATGGCATTGAAGAATATTTTTTTTATAATTTTTAAAAATTTCAGTTAAAAAACAATACAGTCAAGTAAATAGTATTTTTTCTGTAATTTTTCAATATTTTTACTTAACTATTACAATATAATAATTTCTAACAGAAAATTACAATTCCAAAATATATTAGTGGAATTTCCTAATTTTGATAATATTCTTTCTAGATAAATTCAGTCATCATTTTTTTTTTCAAATACATATGAAAGTTTAATTTTTATGTATTTCCTACCAAAAATTACATTTAAAAGTTGAAAAATTAAATAATTTCAATATTAATTTTATTTATGGCTTAGACAAATTTGTTAATAACTGATATTAGATCAGTAATGTACATACTACGAATTTTTTCTTTAAATCCAAAAAAACTGTTATTTCATACATATATATATATTTAACCCTTTGCAGTCCTTTTTTTGTAAGTGACCAACTAGCTATCAATTTCTTTTTACCAATATCCCAGCCAGGTCCAATTTTTATAGCAAGGGAAATCTGATATTTCTGTCTTGCCTGATATTTAATTTCTTTGCAATTCCCAACATTTATTTTATTACAATATGATACTTGGAAGTTTCTTTTTAAGTTAATAAATCTATTTTCATACATAAAAAATTATTTTGCTTTAACTGTTAGTATAGGTAAAATTAAAAAAAAAAATAGTATAATAAAATTGAAAAAAATCATAAAATAATGCGAACTAGAGCTGCAACTAAATGTTAATAATTATTATTCTTATATGAATGATTTATTATTATTATTATTTATAAATAAGGTATGCAAAACAAAAAAAAGAAGAGTTTAGTGATATTTTTTAACACAGATACTTCTCAAAACATTCACAGGATGAAGGGCTGGCTTTCAACTGCAAGTATTGCAGTAAAACACAGTTTTTTCTACCACCATTCATTACAGTAAACATAAACTGCAGTGTTTATGTTTACTTGATGCTCCTTTATAAATAAAATGAGGTTTATTATTTAAATGCTCTTCAATATCAGAACTTGAGGGTCGGCCTCTTTTTTGTTCTCTCCTGATTAGAGACATCACTAACAAGTTGGTAAAGCAAACGTTTGCAAAACCTCTTATGAGTGAGAGCATTTTCATTTTCTACCCACTTATCCCAGCAATAAAACAAATAGGCAATTACAATCCCAACCTCGAGCAGTCAAAAGAACATCTTTCACCACCACTTTATAGATTTTCTTACTAATGCGTAACTAGCTATATATGGTCACCTCGATCAACTGTACTCATCTTGGCCATGTAGTTACAAATAATAACTGCTTTGTTGAACTAAGTCATATTTTTTTATTTATTTTTTCACAATCTGTGTGGTTAAGTTATGATATGTTGATAATAAAGAAACAATCTGTTTGTCTTTCCATGCAAGTAACATCATTTTGGTGACATAATGATATGCAAACTGTTCATGAACTTTAACTTTTTAATTTTTAAGAACTTCAGGGACACCTTTACGGTTTAACATAATAGTGCCAGTGGTATGCACTCCTTGCTTACAAAGTTCAAGTGCTAAATTAGAACTGGTGTAAAACCGATAATTATGTAAATGGTAACCTGAACCCTGACTGTAGGGCACAACTTTGTTGAGAAGACAGAAAACTATTCAACTTGTAAAAGGAAGTTCTGGTCAATCTACAGCATCTGTTGTTGCCTTCCCAAAATAGTGAATAAATGTACATATATAACCACTCATGCAATTTGCTAAAACAAAAATGCGTAGACCCCATTTTGTGGGTTTCATAGGGTTATAGCGTTTAAATTTAATTCTTCCTTTAAAACCCATAGTAATTCATCAATAATAATATCTTGTACTGAAATAAAGTTTTCCATACATTGTTTATCAATATACTCGGAGACATTTCTTATCTTTCCGCCTCTTGAACAAACTCCATTTGAGTGATTTGGAGAAAGAAGCAATGATGCACAAATACATCTTTAAAGAATGACATGTTATCCTGCCATTCTTCTGTGCAATATTCTTTAATATCGGTTTTGGGGTTTACACCCATATTAATTATTATCCCCAGAAAAGCTTTAATTTCAACAAAGGTGACATCCTTCCAGCCCCACCATATAGAATATTGCCTATGCGGCTTGTTTTTTTATTTTTTCTTCTGCATATCAATTAGTTTTGGCAACCATTTCAGAAAATAATGAATCTGTAAAAAATAACTGAAAGTACTACAATTCAGTTTTCACATAATTGTTATAACCTCAAATTCACTATCACTTTCTGATCCTGAAGGTGAATCAAGAGTATTTTCAATAACTGTTGGATCGCAGTTACTATCATCACTAGAAAACTCATTCATAATATTTTCCAATTTGAAATCATGGATTCAATTACAAGAACTTCCAGCCATCTTTCATACCTTAACTTGTTTATTTACAATTCAGACAAGATGTCAGAACACACCCTACTAGATATGTTGTCATATGTGCGTTTGTTTACTAATAATAGATTCAGATTAAACAGATGATTATAAACTAAATAGAATATGATGGCAAGCGATGCTCGGTTCAAAATTAATTTTTTTTTTTTTTTTGTCTTCAGTCATTTGACTGGTTTGATGCAGCTCTCCAAGATTCCCTATCTAGTGCTAGTCGTTTCATTTCAGTATACCCTCTACATCCTACATCCCTAACAATTTGTTTTACATATTCCAAACATGGCCTGCCTACATAATGTTTTCCTTCTACCTGTCCTTCCAATATTAAAGCGACTATTCCAGGATGCCTTAATATGTGGCCTATAAGTCTGTCTCTTCTTTTAACTATATTTTTCCAAATGCTTCTTTCTTCATCTATTTGCCGCAATACCTCTTCATTTGTCACTTTATCCACCCATCTGATTTTTAACATTCTCCTATAGCACCACATTTCAAAAGCTTCTAATCTTTTCTTCTCAGATACTCCGATTGTCCAAGTTTCACTTCCATATAAAGCGACACTCCAAACATGCACTTTTAAAAATCTTTTCCTGACATTTAAATTAATTTTTGATGTAAACAAATTATATTTCTTACTGAAGGCTCGTTTAGCTTGTGCTATTCGGCATTTTATATCGCTCCTGCTTCGTCCATCTTTAGTAATTCTACTTCCCAAATAACAAAATTCTTCTACCTCCATAATCTTTTCTCCTCCTATTTTCACATTCAGTGGTCCATCTTTGTTATTTCTACTACATTTCATTACTTTTGTTTTGTTCTTGTTTATTTTCATGCGATAGTTCTTGCATAGGACTTCATCTATGCCGTTCATTGTTTCTTCTAAATCCTTTTTACTCTGGGCTAGAATTACTATATCATCAGCAAATCGTAGCATCTTTATCTTTTCACCTTGTACTGTTACTCCGAATCTAAACTGTTCTTAATCATCATTAACTGCTAGTTCCATGTAAAGATTAAAAAGTAACGAGATATGGAACATCCTTGTCGGACTCCCTTTCTTATTACGGCTTCTTTCTTATGTTCTTCAATTGTTACTGTTGCTGTTTGGTTCCTGTACACGTTAGCAATTGTTCTTCTATCTCTGTATTTGAATCCTAATTTTTTTAAAATGCTGAACATTTTATTCCAGTCTACATTATCGAATGCCTTTTCTAGGTCTATAAACGCCAAGTATGTTGGTTTGTTTTTCTTTAATCTTCCTTCTACTATTAATCTGAGGCCTAAAATTGCTTCCCTTGTCCCTATACTTTTCCAGAAACCAAATTGGTCTTCTCCTAACACTTCCTCCACTCTCCTCTCAATTCTTCTGTATAGAATTCTAGTTAAGATTTTTTATGCATGACTAGTTAAGCTAATTGTTCTGTATTCTTCACATTTATCTGCTCCTGCTTTCTTTGGTATCATGACTATAACACTTTTTTTGAAGTCTGACGGAAATTCCCCTTTTTCATAAATATTACACACCAGTTTGTATAATCTATCAATCGCTTCCTCACCTGCACTGCGCAGTAATTCTACAGGTATTCTGTCTATTCCAGGAGCCTTTCTACAATTGAAATCTTTTAATGCTCTCTTAAATTCAGATCTCAGTATTGTTTCTCCCATTTCATCCTCTTCAACTTCCCCTTGTTCCTCTATCACACCATTTTCTAATTCATTTCCTCCATATAACTCTTCAATATATTCCACCCACCTATCGACTTTACCTTTCGTATTATAAATCGGTGTACCATCTTTGTTTAACACATTATTAGATTTTAATTTATGTACCCCAAAATTTTCCTTAACTTTCCTGTATGCTCCGTCTATTTTACCAATGTTCATTTCTCTTTCTACTTCTGAACACTTTTCTTTAATCCACTCTTCTTTCACTAGTTTGCACTTCCTGTTTATAGTATTTCTTAAATGTCGACAGTTCCGTTTACTTTCTTCATCACTGGCATTCTTATATTTTCTACATTCATCCATCAGCTGCAATATATCATCTGAAATCCAAGGTTTTCTACCAGTGCTCTTTATTCCGCCTAAGTTTGCTTCTGCTGATTTAATAATTTCCTTTTTAACATTTTCCCATTCTTCTTCTATATTTTTTACCTTATCTTTTTTACTCAGACCTCTTGCGATGTCCTCAAAAATCTTCTTTACCTCCTCTTTCTCAAGCTTCTCTAAATTCCACTGCTTCATCTGACACCTTTTCTTCATGTTTTTAAACCCCAATCTACATTTCATTATCACTAAATTATGGTCGCTATCAATATCTGCTTCAGGGTAAGCTTTGCAGTCGACGAGTTGATTTCTAAATCTTTGCTTAACCATGATATAATCTATCTGATACCTTGCAGTATCGCCTGGCTTTTTCCATGTGTATATTCTTCTATTATGATTTTTAAATTGGATGTTGGCAATTACTAAATTATACTTCTTGCAAAACTCTATAAGTCGGGGTCCCCTCTTTCATTCCTTTTGCCCAACCTGTATTCTCCCAGCATATTTCCTTCCTTGCCTTTTCCAATGCTTGCATTCCAATCTCCAACTATTATTAAATTTTCATCTCCTTTTACGTGTTTAATTGCTTCATCAATCTCTTCGTATACACACTCTACCTCATCATCATCATGGGCGCTTGTAGGCATATAGACATTAACAATCATTGTCGGTTTAGGTTTCGATTTTATCCTTATTACAATGATTCTATCACTATGCGTTTTGAAATACTCTACTCTCTTCCCTATCTTCTTGTTCATTATGAAACCTACTCCTGCCTGCCCATTATTTGAAGCTGAGTTAATTACTTTAAAATCACCTGACCAAAAGTCGCCTTCCTCTTCCCACCAAACCTCACTAATTCCTACTACATTCACATTTATCATATCCATTTCCCTTTTTAAATTTTCTAGCCTACCAACCTTTTTTAAGCTTCTAACATTCCACGCTCCAACTCGTAGAATGTTGTTTTTTAATTTTCTGGTGACCCCTTCCTTAGTAGTCCCCACCCAGAGATCCGAACGGGGGACTAGTTTACCTCCGGAATATTTTACCAAGGAAGGCGCCTCCATCATTGCTGTATGAAAATGCAGAGCCACATTTTCTTGGAAAAAAAGCAGCTGTAGTTTCTCATTGCTTTCAGCTGCGCAGTACTCAGAGGACTGAGTGATGTTGATATGGCCATTTAAGTCATTGTGACCCACGCCCCTAACAACTACTGAAAGAGCTGCTGCCCTCTTTTAGGAATCATTCCTTAGTCTGGCTCTCAACAGATACCTCTCCGATATGGTTGCACCTTGGGTCCAGCTACTCTGTATCCCTGAGCACTCAAGCCCCCTCACCAACGGCAAGGTCTCATGATTCATAGAGGAGGTTCAAAATTTACTGACGTTTAAACATCATGTTGAGCATTGCATAACATTGGACTGCTATGTCAATTACATAATGTTGAGTGGTTTATGCCACTGGACCTGAAGCAAATTTCAGAATATCGAGTATATTATGACAAAGGACTGCAAAGGGTTAATATATGAAATATAAACCACCTAAACACAGTAATTAGATAAATTATTAATTTATATTTCATATAATATTAAATTGTATTAACACAGTGGTCAATATGTTTATATGCACATGCACCGAATTTTATTATTACTTTTACACAACACATTCTGATACGCATAGTTTTGTTACAATACAGATTTTTAAGTAAATGATAGATAAATATATCTACATTTGTAATTTAAAAAAGTTTTAAAAAACTCTCAATCAATTATAAAAAATGAAGTTTTATATGTATACTTCGAGTAAATACTTTTATTAAACAATAAAATTGAAAAAAAACATCAAATATCTTTAAAACATAGAAAACAGTTTAAATACTGAAAATTCACATATAGCACTTGTGGAAACAAATTTTATCAGCAAAATCACGAATTTTATCAACACAAATTTTACAGCAATCTGTAAATTAAGTTAAATAGATTCCTTTTTCTGAGAGAATAAAATTATAATAATAATAATTTAAACTCATTGAGGCCCAAGATGAGGTTCAGTAGTGTTTTAGCTCAATTGTCTCAGGAAATAATACAAATTTTATTCAATAATTTGTGGAGAAACCTAATAAAAGCTTGACTCATTCACAAAACAGCCCTCTATCTGGAAAGCCAGGTGATGGATTAATTAACTAATGGATGTCATGAGTGAGGCCAAACATACACTGGATACAAAAAATTCACTTACATCAGTGAAATGAAATGTTAAAATGAAAAACAAAAGCATAAAAATACTCATAGTAGGAGTTAATTAAAGAAGAAAATAAATAACTGGATTTAACCGCCCAGGCACTATAATGATAAAAATTAAATAGTAATTAAAATGTAGTATAAATAGCAAATAATATTACTATATGTTATTATATGTTTGTTGAACATGCTTCTATCATGATAGTAATTTTCTGATGACATCAGATGCAATTACGATATTTTAATGCACAAAAAGACAGTTTAACAATTGTTATTAAATTTAACACTTTTATTAACCAAAACCATTTATTAACTGCCGAAAAACCATTCCCCTCTACACTAACAGATAGGAGGGATAGCTGAAATGTAATGCAAACTGGAACATAATGGGAGAACAATTGTCGCACAAAGCACAGGTCCTGCCACCTTTTAGTTTCATTCTCCTACTACTAACATTCAAAAACTTGCTGACACACACCCTCTCATTTTCTATCAGTCACCATTGTTATGGAGTAGAGTATACCTGCTGTCAATGCGTGGAAAACAATTTTCTGTGACTAATTTTTAACAAGGGAAAAAGTGAATGCTAGTGACATTCATCATCGTCTACAGGCTGTTTACGGTGATAAAAACTGTTGTTCAAAGTACTGTAAATAGGTAGGCAATAAAATTTTGTGAATCAGAAGCACAAAAGGAGGGTGAATAATGAGGATAAACCTTGCAGTGGTCGACTACAGTTTCCGTGACTGGTGAGAAGCACCAAAGGAGGTGGATGAAATGTTTCAAAATGACCATCACATCACCACCCAGATAGGCATATCAAAAAAATGAATAGAACAAAACATTGTACAACTGGGCTGCTGTAAAATTTATTCGTGGTAGATAAACACAAACTCACAGAAAATAACAAATAATGAAAGGAATGTTACGAACAGCTTCTGAAAAGTTATCGTGACAAGAGAGACTCCTTTTCAGCATTGTGAGACAAAACTTGGGTGCATCATTATAATCCAGAAGAGAAATGGCAGATCATTGAACACCAGTACTACAGCTTACTACAAACAAAATAATTCAAAACACAATCCTTCTCAAAAAAAAATTTTTTGACATTTTTCTGGGATTCCAAACAAGTGTATATAACTGACTTCCTCAAAACTGGGTCGACTGTAAATAGGCTAGATGACAGTACGGAAAAACCTGGTAGAATTTTGTTTTTTACAATTGGTCTTAATCTAAAAATAATGAAAATTAACCTAATTTGCTAATTTATTTAAGATTATTTAATATTTTCACGAAATAAACAAATAAAAATAAAGCCAGTTGGTCACATGATATAAAACGCCAATCAGAGCGCATGATGTTGTCATGTCTTGCAAAACTCAGATTGTTGTTTACGGCGATCTATGTGGTTTGTTGATTTTGTGCTCTAAATCACATTTTTTCATGAGTTACACAATTTTCTGTAATAGTACAAAAACTACAAGTCTTTGCAATGGAAGCAGGGTTCGTAAAAGCCAACAGCAGTAACTTGCAAAAATTTATGTGGTTATACTGAGAATGTTTTTCGCATCAAATAGTGATTTCTGCTCAGCAGAATTCTGAAATACCATAACTTCTATGAAAATACACAACTATAAATATTGCTATATATTAGTTTTTCATAATATTAAGTAATTATTATTTCATATTACAATCTGCTATATAAGTATTGTTGATCAAAATCCGTTATATGCCCACAACGCTTTAATAGCCCATCTACCATATAGTTTAGTTTCTCAAAAAATCCATTTAGTTTCTCAAAAAAAAGTCAACTATTCTGTGATACAAAGAGATGTTAAAATACCTTAGCAGATGTGAATATCATGTACAACAACCAACAGAGTCAATAATTCTGCAACAAAACAATGCTCAGCCATGTACATCGCATGCAGTGCCAGGCTCATGTGAAGTTGAAATTTGAACCTTTCCCACACACTCCATACTCACCACCAGATTTGGTGCCGCATGATTTTTCACTTCTTTCCACAATTAGAGGGATATTAAGGGTAATCATTTCACCACAAGTGATGAACTGAAGGAAACAGTAAGGTCATGAATTGTGGAAAGACCGTCAGCATTCTTCACTGATGGAATGAGAAGACTGGTTCACCATGGCGAAACATGTGTAGTTGTAAATGTGGTAACTATTTGGAAAAATAAATGTTTTTGTAGCAAATAAATTGTATTTTTACACCAAATAATTTCCATTTGTGAGCTATTATCAACTGTTCATTACATTTCAACTATATGGCTGAAATGTAATACCATTCAGTTTATTAAACAGTTTTTTAAATTGTATCCTAGCAGCAAAAAATAATTATTTATACAAACTAATTATCATGCACCTACTGCTTATTCATTCCTCTTTTTTCTCTGATGAAGCAGAGAGCTCTGTGAAAGCACTAAAAGTGAAGTAATAGAAAAAACAATAAGCAGTAAGTACATGAGAATTAACATTTTTATAAATACTGATACTATTCCTGTTAATGAAATAACTTTTTTTTCACAAATTACTTTTCTCTGCAATAACTGCATCTCTTTCTTCCAGTTCTGAAATACGTCTTTCTTTTTCTCTCTGAAATTTGTTTTGTAAATCTGAAATTTCAGCTCTCATATCAGCAATTCCTTCTTCTTGTCTTTCAGAAATTTCCTTTAATTCTTCTTCTAATTCCATAATGCGCTGATTTGCTCGTCTGTGCAAAAAAAAAAATTTGTAACCATCAGTCATAATAAAATGCAATTAAAATTTAAATTCACAAAGAGTTTCATAACCATAGAACTGTTTGTTAAACATATATATTAATTCTATAAAGAATTAATTTCTAGTTAAAAAAATAAGAATAATCATGTACAGAGAAATACAGTAGCAAGCAGAGATGTCATTTATATCATCAAATAATCCACAATATTTTTTAGGATGACTTCTCAAGAATATAAGATTAGACTGGCTAATACACAAAGGATTATGATGCAATTAAAAATAACATACTCTTATAGCCAAATGTGAATGAATAGATCACAAAACACACATTGAGACTACTTTTGATAGAAAATGATTAACCTTCTCATAGTTGCTTACAAGGATTTGCTACCAACATAATGAAATGTGATTGTTAATCCATGTTAGGTTGCTACAACAAAATTAAAACAAGTAAAAGCAAATATTTACATTATTTGCAAAAAATGTCTACAATGGGCCATTGTGATGTCCATGGCCACATATCTCATTTCATAAGCATAAATCCAGAACAGCAAATTTCAGCTGCTCATATTCAACCTACAAACCAAACATACACTGTAAACAATGTTTCGGAGGTTATGACATTTTATGAATCAGGACCACAGATGCCAATAAAAAAAAAAGAGATAAGGTCTAATAAGTACTTAAATTTTCTGTAAACAGCTATTTTACACTTTCAAGAGAGTTCCCAGCTAATGATTGGATTTTCCAACATCACCTTGTCACACAACTAAAATCATTTAATAAGTTCTTTATAGTTAATCAAATAACTGCATTTTCATGACCTGAAAATTCAAAACTATTGAAATTTAATGATCAATTTATAATTGAAGATTTTCAATGCAGAACTCTGCAACAGAAAACCAATGGTTATTGCTTACTCATTTGATTGCAATCAAAACACTGTTCAAAAGTTAAAACCATAAAAGATAACATAAAGAATAACATGTTCTTGTAAATAAACTATTAGAAATGACTCTAAACATGGGTCTTTAAACCAAATGTTCCAAAACACTAGGAATGTCTCAGAAGTAATATTGCAGAAACTGAAAGAATCAAAGTAAGGTAAAATTCCAATAGCCTATATACAACAACCGATGACCACATACAATGTCTGTTCCTGCAGATCAACAAAGTTAAAAATACTACGTGGATACTGTGGGAATATTTTAGATACTACACAAATATTAAAACAAAAATAATTACTGTAAATTAATACATTTCTCAGTTCCTAATAACTTCACAAAAAGAATTAAATCAGAAAAATTAATCTGTTCAATCAGTATAAACTACAGTTTTTTATTACATTATTATTATTATTATTATTATTATTATTACTAATAAACATTAATATTATTACACTAAATTAATATTCTCCCTCTATGAATCATGAGACCTTGTCAATGGTGAGGGGGCTTGAGTGCTCAGTGATACAGAGTAGCTGGACCGAAGGTGCAACCATAACGGAGAGGTATCTGTTGGAAACCAGACTAAGGAATGATTCCTGAAAGAGGGCAGCAGCTCTTACAGTAGTTGTTAAGGGTGTAGGTCAGGACGATTTTAAGGGCCATATCAACATCACTCAATCTTCTGAGTACTGCGTAGCTGAAAGCAATGGAAAACTACAGCTACTTCTTTCCCCAAGAAAATGTACCTCTCTGTATTTTCATATAACAAAGGCGCCTTCCTTGGTAAAATATTCCAGAGGTAAACTAGTCCCCCGTTTGGATCTCTGGGTGGGGACTGCTAAGGGAGTGGTCAAAAGGAAATTAAAAAATAACATTCTACAAGTTGGAGCGTGGAATGTTAGAAGTCTAAGAAAGGTTGGTAAGTTAGAAAATATAAGACAGAAATGGATAGGATAAATGTAGATGTAGTAGGAATTAGCGAGGTTCATTGGGAAAAGGGAAACGACTTTTGGTCAGGTGATTTTAGAATAATTAACTCAGTTTCAAATAATGGGCAGGCAGGATTAGGTTTCGTAATGAACAAGAAGATAGGGAAGACAGTGGAGTATTTCAAAATTCATAGCGATAGAATCATTGTAATAAGGATAAAATCGAAACCTAAACCGACAACGATTGTTAACATCTATATGCCTACAAGCGCCCATGATGATGATGAGGTAGAGTGTGTATACGAAGAAATTGATGAAGCAATTAAACACATAAAAAGAGATGAAAATTTAATAATAGTTGGAGATTGGAATGCAAGCATTGGAAAAGGAAAGGAAGGAAATATGATGGGAGAATACAGGTTGGGCAAAAGGAATGAAAGAGGGGACCCCGACTTATAGAGTTTTGCAAGAAGTATAATTTAGTAATTGCCAACATCCAATTTAAAAATCATAATAGAAGAATATACACATGGAAAAAGCCAGGCGATACTGCAAGGTATCAGATAGATTATATCATGGTTAAGCAAAGATTTAGAAATCAACTCGTCGACTGCAAAGCTTACCCTGAAGCAGATATTGATAGCGACCATAATTTAGTGATAATGAAATGTAGATTGGGGTTTAAAAACATGAAGAAAAGGTGTCAGATGAAGCAGTGGAATTTAGAGAAGCTTGAGAAAGAGGAGGTAAAGAAGATTTTTGAGGACATCGCAAGAGGTCTGAGTAAAACAGATAAGGTAAAAAATATAGAAGAAGAATGGGAAAATGTTAAAAAGGAAATTATTAAATCAGCAGAAGCAAACTTAGGCGGAATAAAGAGCACTGGTAGAAAACCTTGGATTTCAGATGATATATTGCAGCTGATGGATGAATGTAGAAAATATAAGAATGCCAGTGATGAAGAAAGTAAACAGAACTGTCGACATTTAAGAAATACTATAAACAGGAAGTGCAAACTAGTGAAAGAAGAGTGGATTAAAGAAAAGTGTTCAGAAGTAGAAAGAGAAATGAACATTGGTAAAATAGACGGAGCATACAGGAAAGTTAAGGAAAATTTTGGGGTACATAAATTAAAATCTAATAATGTGTTAAACAAAGATGGTACACCGATTTATAATACAAAAGGTAAAGTCGATAGGTGGGTGGAATATATTGAAGAGTTATATGGAGGAAATGAATTAGAAAATGGTGTGATAGAGGAACAAGGGGAAGTTGAAGAGGATGAAATGGGAGAAACAATACTGAGATCTGAATTTAAGAGAGCATTAAAAGATTTCAATTGTAGAAAGGCTCCTGGAATAGACAGAATACCTGTAGAATTACTGCACAGTGCCGGTGAGGAAGCGATTGATAGATTATACAAACTGGTGTGTAACATTTATGAAAAAGGGGAAGTTCCGTCAGACTTCAAAAAAAGTGTTATAGTTGTGATATCAAAGAAAGCAGGAGCAGATAAATGTGAAGAATACAGAACAATTAGCTTAACTAGTCATGCATAAAAAATCTTAACTAGAGTTCTATACAGAAGAATTGAGAGGAGAGTGGAGGAAGTGTTAGGAGAAGACCAATTTGGTTTCAGGAAAAGTATAGGGACAAGGGAAGCAATTTTAGGCCTCAGATTAATAGTAGAAGGAAGACTAAAGAAAAACAAACCAACATACTTGGCATTTATAGACCTAGAAAAGGCATTCGATAACGTAGACTGGAATAAAATGTTCAGCATTTAAAAAAAATTAGGGTTCAAATACAGAGATAGAAGAACGATTGCTAACATTTACAGGAACCAAACAGCAACAGTAATAACTGAAGAACATAAGAAAGAAGCCGTAATAAGAAAGGGAGTCTGACAAGGATGTTCCCTATCCCCGTTACTTTTTAATCTTTACATAGAACTAGCAGTTAATGATGTTAAAGAACAATTTGGATCCGGAGTAACAGTACAAGGTGAAAAGATAAAGATGCTATGATTTGCTGATGATATAGTAATTCTAGCTAAGAGTAAAAAAGATTTAGAAGAAACAATGAATGGTATGGATTAAGTCCTATATGAAAATAAGCTAGAATAAAACAAAAGTAATGAAGTGTAGTAGAAATAACGAAGATGGACCACTGAATGTAAAAACAGGAAGAGAAAAGATTACGGAGGTAGAAGAATTTTGTTATTTGGGAAATAGAATTACTTAAGATGGACGAAGCAGGAGCGATATAAAATGCTGAATAGCACAGGCGAAATGAGCCTTCAGTCAAAAATATAATTTGTTTACATCAAAAATTAATTTAAATGTTAGGAAAAGATTTTTGAAAGTATATGTTTGGAGCGTAGCTTTATATGGACATGAAACTTGGATGATCGGAGTACCTGAGAAGAAAAGATTAGAACCTTTTGAAATGTGGTGCTATAGGAGAATGTTAAAAATCAGATGGGTGGATAAAGTGACAAATGAAGAGGTGTTGCAGCAAATTGATGAAGAAAGAAGCATTTGGAAAAATATAGTTAAAAGAAGAGACAGACTTATAGGCCACATATTAAGGCATCCTGGAATAGTTGCTTTAATATTGGAGGGATAGGTAGAAGGGAATAATTGTGCAGGCAGGCAACATTTGGAATATGTAAAACAGATTGTTAGGGATGTAGGGGGTACTGAAATGAAATGATCAGCACTTGACAGGGAATCTTGGGGAGCTGCAGCAAACCAGTCAAATGAATGAAGAAAAAAAATTAATATTAATATATTAATATTATATTAAAATTAATATTAATAAGCATTAAACATTATTACATTATTATTATTTATAAATTAAAACTTTTGTTTTCATTTATAAATAATTACCTATTTTCAAGGCGCAACTGTTCAACCTGCTGGGTTGAATCATCCAGCAAGGACTGTATAACCGAGACCTTAACTTTATCATCTTCTGGTCCACGTTGATTTAAACGTAGTCTATTATTTTCATGTTGAAGCAGCAAAACTTTTTGCCTAAAAGAAAGTTAAGTATACAAATGATTGTAAATACAACATAAACAAATAGAAATTTGTATATAAATATTGTAATATACAAAAAATAGAACATTAGGGCGCTATAATTAAACCCAACAATACCTTATTAAGAATCATTACATCACTTTACTATAACCCAATATAAAAAAATTCTATATCAATTATCTCATATTTAATAGACTAGCTGCTGTATAGGGCTATGCTTGATAACATTCATATATTTGTAACAATATTCTAAGTTCCAAAGTAGGTTTTACATATATGAATACATTCCTTTGTAATTTCCTCAATCCAGGTTAAAACACTTATCTTCTATAACTGTCACAATATACAGTTAATGAAGACATCGCATAACCAATTATATCTTTGGTAATATCTTTAGTAGTGAAGATTACTGATCACTACATGAATAGTAGTGATTCGAGCAACCTTTTTATATTTCTTTGTTTAAAATTACATATCATTTAAATTAGATTAAGTTTAAAAACAACCTTCTTTTCTAATTAAAATCTTCAGATCAACAATTTCCTCTGTACACATCCCTAACTCGTGCACAAATGTTTAATTAATAGTGTGTTCAGTTTTTGGTCAAGGTCACAGACACAATGTTGTTCGAGGGCCAACAGTTTAGTTGATGTTGCAATACCGGGCTAGAATATGTCAAAAAAACAGTGAACAGTGTTATCAACAACATACCAGTGAAATTACATCATCAACATAACACAATATTATTAATTACTATTACAATTCTGTTGTGGGGAATGACAATGTGAGCTCTGAGTTTAGCAGTTCTCTTTGTGTGATGTGTGTTAGCTTCGGTTGTGCTATATAAGTTTTTGTTTATCAATAAATCATCGGGTTAAGCTCTTGATGAGATTTAAATACTCTAAAGATTTAATTTAAGTCTTAATTATTGTTCATGGCTGTTGCTGGATTGTCGGAAGAATATAATTAAAAAGGCTAAAATTAGATTATTTATATAAAATGTTATGCTCGATAAGACTGACCTTGCTATGTTGTGCCATTTGTTAATTATCTGTATGAACTCCTATACTTTTTATTTGTGAGTGTAATGTTTATTCAATTCACACTGTATTATTTTCTGTTTAGATTTCTGCTCTTGTAGCATAAATATCATTTATCGCATTATTTGTTTAGTTTAGTTTAGTTGATACACAAACTCTTCTTGCAATTCTGGTATAATTATAAACTTATCAAACTTTAAATAGTGTTGATGTGCTTTATTATTTTTCTTTTCTCTTTCGTAATCACACCCAATCCAGACCATCAGGTCCTTTCAAAACATAGTGGAACAACAGAAAAAAAGGTGAAGCTAGTTATTTCACAATTTTTCTTTCCTACCTGTTCTATTATTTTACAAATTTTGTTCAAATGTAAAAATGTATGAATGCCAGAATGAGCTCTACATGAAAAAATATTATTGGGGTCTAAAGTTGTGAAATAAACCTACTCAATGGTTATGAAAACTAGTAACACATGCAAATACCAACCTGTAAAACTGGAATTAAATTATGGATAAAAATGGAATTAAATTATGGATAAAAAAATCAAAATTTATTAAACTGATTCCCTTAGTTCACTAAAATTAAACAAAACTGAGAACAGTTTTCCTGTGTTCTTTTGGCATCTATTAGTGCTGAGGACAATAGAAATTTAGCCCTTACAAACAAAATTTACTATCAAAGTAAGTTTTTGATCAATTTTTCCCAAACTACTTCAGTCACATTATTTTATATAAGAGACTTTATTGATTATCATTTATATAATGTGAATGTTACTTTCATGATATCATGGTAATCAATAGGCTGAAAATAAGCAAAGACAAAATAATAAACGAACACCTGCATTTTAAATAATGAATGCATTTACTGTAAACATATTATTTAAAAAAAATAGTACTTAATATAAAAGTAACATCTTACAAAAACAAAACAAACTAAGAGTGGTAAGAAAATATTTACTATAACATTATTATGACAATATTATTACAACAGAAAAAAAAATTATTTTTAATAAATTCCAACTTACTTTAACTCTGACATGGAAATCATTTCTTCTGGAAGGTTTTGGTCTATTGGAGGTGAATCAGTTTTCTTTAATTGTAACTGCTGACAACAACATTTAAGCTCTTCATTAGCTTCTTTTAAAACATCTCTTTCATTGATTAAACACTGAAAAAAATGCATATCAGTGATTAAAATGTTACTTATATGTAAGATTAAGCAAAAATATTTCATAACCAATGCAATATTTAATGATTAAATTTAGTACATACAGGAATAAGACACAACAATATTTTCATCTACATTTTATAAAAATGTTCTTACCAGAGTACAATTATTACTACCCCATAGTGTATTAAGGTGGTGTAGAAGGGTTTGCTTGCTGTACAGAGTTGACAGATCAAGGCTTGTATAGATCAGTTATAATTTAATACCTTCGGCCACGCAATAATAACAACAAATTAACAATACAGTCTGATCTGATGATCTAGAAGTTTAGCAAGCTTTAGAATCACCATGCACAAATAACTGTCCAGATCCCACTTCAACAACATTAGACTAAATACTAACAGACTTATAGAATATCATGTATATCAGTCAATATTAATCAACCAACCCATAAATCTTAAGTCACTTAGATTTATGGGAGAAATAATAAATAATCTAGCAGCCAATATTAAAGTTATGACAAGATTTGTTATACCTACGAATACCAAAATGTTCTTTTGTTTTTAAAACCACATCAAATTAAAGATTGTTTAACAAATTAATCCAGTTACAAAACTTGGAAATAAACACTTTTATATACAGTTTTATTTCATAAACATTGTTTTACAAGTAACAAAGACTTTTTTTATAAATAAATATTCACCTCTTTTTCTCTCTTAAGTGCTCTTAATTGATCCTGAGCCTTTTTATGTTCAAATTCTAATTTATCTGCTCTTTTAGTTTCTTCATTTAGTTTTTTATGGAACTCAGCTACTTGCTGTTTATAAATATCAATCTGAGTTTTCCAAGCTTGCGCCTTAGAAACTTCCTATAACAAAAGACAAAATTCAGTAATACATCTTCTTATAATAAATTTACCTTCCATCACCTACACAAAAAATATTATGATCTAAATGTAAAAATAAATCCTACAAACAAGATCAATGACATCATACATCCAATTCATTAAAAATCAATAAGTCTTTCCCATTTTCAAGGTAAAATAGCTAAACTAAAGAAATACTTTTGATAATAGAGTAATTTTGAGAAAAATGTAATTTATTAAGTAAAGTGATATAAAAGATTCATAGTATTTACCACTAAGTTATTAGAAGTGTTCATATAATTTAAAACTATCAAATCTAAAACAAGACAAACCAAACCTACTAAGTTTTTAGGAACTCAGGTTATAAATAACACTTACATCACTTTTGCAATCTTCTTCAGTGGCTGAGACTGTTTTCCTTTTTTGTTATGGTTTTGTTATTGCTGTGGATTTTTTTTGACATATATGTATTTAAAATGTGATCAAAAAGTGAACTGGATATGAATTATGTTTGTCATATACATATTTACTATATTGCTGTAATATATTTTTATACAATTAAATACTTCCTAATGTTCAATAGTACTAAGATGCATTTGTGCGCGCGCGCGTGTGTGTTTGAAATGCATTCAGCTGGACCAATATAGAATATTATGCATATGAACAGCTTAGGTTATATATTTACAGTACATTGTGTTTGTTTAATGGTGGTGGTCTGTCTGCAATGCTCTTTTTCCTTTTTATTAAGGTGACATGTATACAGATTTTTTTAAATTTAAATTATTTTCTTTGAGTTTGTTTATGTATGCAAATGATTCATTTTTGTTTTGTTAATGCTTGCTTGCATTTTTATCTGTATTTATTTTGAGCAGAAGTATATCAATAAATATGCTGTTATGTCTGTGTATGCTCTTTTATAAAGCACACACGGACATTAATAGAATTTAGCTCTTCTATGTGATTTTTCCAGTAACATGGGTATATTGAGTAGTCAAGACTGTACTTATAAAAGCAAATAGTTTATGTGAAGTTGGATGGTTTGGGGTCTGTGACTGAGAGCATCTATCATAATTGGCTTTCTTTATATTTCAAAAGTATCATTTTGTTGGTTGTTTTTTTTTTACGTTTTTTTAACGGTAAAGGCAAAATATAAAAAGGTTTAAGGCAAAGTTCAGCAGAAGTTTAATCCATGGGGTACATCAGTTATGTATGTAATAGTTGTTCACAGCGTCTTGTGTTGCCATAATATATATTATTAAGGTGGTATCATCACAGAATCTGTGTCAGTACATTATTTTTTGAGCATGTTTGTTATTGATATGAGTATGTCTGTTCTATGTTCTGTAGTAAGATTTCTGCTAGGATGCTAGAAATAGAGGACCCCATAGGAAAGTCATTAGATTGTGTGTAACGTTTGTTTTGGTAGGTAATTTTTTTTTTTTTTTTTTTTTTGTAATGTATCTTACTATTTCTGAGATATGTTGTTCTGGTACTTCATTCTTTTATTTTTATTTTTTAATGGAGAATGTTTCTGTAACAGGAATATTAGAGTACAGGTTTAAGTCATATGATATTAATGCTGAGTTATGGGATAGGTTGATTGATGTTTTTTTTGTCTTGGTTATTAGATCTGTTATTTTTTTATTATTTTCTGGTGACCATGTGTCAGGCAGGTTAGTGAACAGAAGCATAACAACAGGATATATAGGAACATTGTATCAGTATATTTAAAAAAAAAAAAAATTGAAGAGTGAGACTTCACGTCAGATTTGTTTCAGGAAATGTTTCTGAATGATGATGCAGCATGTTTAAATTTGTTAATGATGTCTTTAACTGAAGTATGGAATTTTGTAGTTGGATTCTGTGTAAATTTCACAATGTTAATTTTGTAAATGTAATCTTAAACTTTTGTTTAATGCATGCTAATAATAATTGTTGTGTAATTCTTATCTCACTTAACAAAATTGATTTATTTAATATTGTAAATGATGTATATTTACCATCCAGATAAAAATTAACATAACCATACAAAAAAGAGCAAAAATTTCATATCTATAAATAATTTGTTCTTTTCTATTTTAAAACTCCTTTCTAAATAGATGTGAGATTGATTATGGTGAAAATTTTGCTGTCAACCACTTCTTTCTACAATGTTTCATGATCTACATTAGGAAATGTCTCACATACCAGTCTAATAGTTTACTACCAAATTCAAACACTATTATATCACATCAATATTGGGTAGATCTATTCTTAGATAATACCATCTATCACGTGCACTTGAAATATGATCCAATTACTCGATGATACTAGCTGTTACAGCATAATAAAAACTTCCAAGGAACCATCACAGTAAAAAATGACTTCAATAATATTTGACTATAGCATAAATCAATTGTAACACAATACTGTTTATTTTATTTATAGGAAAATAATTTAAAAAATTAAAATCCTAAAAGTGTTAACATAAACATAAAGAATGAAATAATATATATATTATAAAGAGTAACTGATTAAATACAGAAAAAATTACATAATGTAATAAAACATACCTACTTACTTAAATTCAAACAGTAACATGTACTATTTAATATATTTAATCAATATGTAAATACATCCAAAATTCTAAATGAAGAGTCTAAATGCTCATAAATCAAGCAGGATGGTATGTTCAACTGAGAATTAAACATCTTTAATGGGAAAACATACTACTCAACAGATCTAAATTAACTGAGCAGATTAACAGATTAATCAGATTTCTACCCAAATGAACATAATCTAACCACAAAACAATACTTTGAAATAGAAATCAGTTATATTATAATGGCATATACAATATGTCCTTCCTAAGTATCCAGAAGTAGTGACTATAATTTCTCTTCAAATTTTATTAAATTCTACTATGCTGGCTAATAATTAACTTGTTTTATGCTATTTTAATTTTTCAGTTTTTAATAATGAAAATGAAATGAAACGAAACTCGAGCACTTCAGTAAATGTAACTTTTATACTAAAAATAGAAATGATCAGAAATGATCTTACCTTTTCTAACTCAATAGTTTGCTCCAAGTAACTCATATTTTTTGTTTCTAATAATTTCATTTCTCTTTTTAAATCACCAAGTTCCTCTAGTTTTTTCTTATACTGCTGAATGGAAGCTTCATATTTTTCCACCTTATCAGCAGTTTCTCTCAATATATCAACTTCATCTTTAAGATGTCTTGCTTCACCTGCTGTCTGCTGCACCTCATCTAATTTCATTCGAAGGTCTGCCATATCCTTCTCTTGCATTTCAAGCTTCAAACGGTAATCATCTCTAGCTAAGGAAAACAGTCACAAAAATATTACTAATTTCATAGCTAAAGCCAAGGTTTTTTGTTTTTAAAAAAAGTGTGAAACTAGATACCTACAGATTGCAGTGCAAGAAATATCAGTTCCTGACAATAATGCTGTTAGTTATAGTTATAATGGTTTGCATTAATCATCATAGATTAAATAATATTTTATAAGCTGTGGTCAGAAGGCAGAAGTTCATCCGTCACATTTTTTCAAAACTGAGTTAAATGTAACTCCATGTTCTCCTTATAGACAACTATAGGGCAGCAAATGCACATATGTCTACAACAGTGGTTACTGAGATATAAGCTGAGGTTGTTCCTCAAATGTTAATCTTTTGGTGGTGTAATTTTATAACTCTTAAATATATTTTTGTCATCTCTACTTTCATAGTATATCAGACAACATAAAGGTGACCAAAGATGATATGTTTACATGTACATTTTTGACGTCTGATAGAATTACTATAACTATTACTTCAAAAGTGGCAAAAGCAAATATATCAAAATAAGTAGCTTTGCCATCTTTTTATATTACACATTGTGTATTACAGTTTATACAGAACAAAAAAAAAAGTGTACAGTTTATACACTTTGTGTCAAAAGTTTATATGTCGGTTTATCTTATTTTCTCATCTGATAAAATATAATTTTAGGATTTTATTTTTAAGGTGGCAGAATATTATAAGTCAGCATATCTTGTTTTGCTATTTGCATAAGATAGTAACTGGAGTACATGGAAAGTTATATAATTTTGTAATCGGTATAATATTATTATTTTATACAGAGATGTTTTAAACATTTTGTGTTCCTTACATTAGATAGCACATTTTTATGTTTTTAGGAGTCATGCTAACTCCAGTCATTACACTCGGGTCGTGATTGCTTGTAAACAATCAATCATGCCGTGTGACTGATTGTAAACAATTATGTTTTGTTTGTAATAACTTATTACAGAACGTGAAAGTAATGTTTGGTAATGAATCAATAGGAAGAAAAAAATCCATTTTTTTCATTACAAATTGATATTCTTATAATAATAAAATAAACAAATATTTTTTTAAATAATTTTTTATTATAAAATATTTATTAATATTACAGCACTAAAGTTATTTCAAATCAAAAACAGTAAACAACTGACTATTGAAAACAAAATAAAATCATAAAATGATACAATCAGCTACAATGTGGATTTTTTACATTTTACAAACAATTTGTCATTGAAATAAAATAAATGCTTATTACAAATTATTGCCACATGTAAAAATAAATTTAATATAAATTATTTGAACTACAGTATTATTTCCATCTTTGTAGAAAAAATAATTTCATTTAAGTTAAAATTCAATACAAAAATCTTTAAAAGAAATGATAATTGGCTTAAATTTACTTATTATTTGTATTATTATTACTACCACTATTACAATATTATAAAATAAGCTCTTTTAAATATACATTCGCAATAACCAGCACGTACTTTAATATTACAATTATATATACGTAAGATAGACTGCATGGATCTCTGCCATGATACTGTATCAGCAGGCTCTGTGCTAAAAAGAAAGAAAGGCATTCAAAAACGAGGAGAGTAAGAAGAAAGAAATGGGGGTTGTTCTACACGAATAGAAGAAGTGAGATGTTTCCAGCTAAAAAATTCAGTTCAGTTCAGTTGACCATTAGTGTAGAATGAAATGTTTAGAGAGATGCAATCAGGATGATCAAGAAGTAATATTTACAGAGTACATAAATAAACCAAAAGAGGTAAAAGATGAAATTCTGTACAGTAGAATGCTTGCTGGTGAAAAAAAGACACAAAGAATAAAAAAGGATGTTGAAAACTCCCGTAATAGAATGATTGCAGTTGACTACAATGTGACTGTTGGAACTTCAAAAATAAAGGTACAAGGAAATGTTTATGCTTCTACAAGGGGTATCGCAGGGAAAATAAATTTTCTCGCATATAACTTGTGGGCTTCTTCAACCGGGTTTCATGTGCAGCATTTGTTGACATTTTCCTTAAAATAAATTAGTTGAATAATGAATTGAAATTAAACATTTCATTGATCACTATCCTAAGCGCTATAGACACTACTACTCTCTAAGAAATTCTCCAAATGAAGTATTTCTTCAAAATCATTTAAACATAAAAATGATGCACGATGAGTATGTAAACTTCATAAAAGAACAAGGCAAAAGCCAATGGGCTGGTTACAATGTATTCAGAAATTCATTTAATTCTACAGGTTTCAAGTTTAAGAATCATGTACTGACACATGCAAAATTTGTAAACGATTTAAAAATGCTAAACAACACTGTTCTAACAAAGAAGAGCGTGAAAATATTTCAAACCTTCATGACAATCATCTTCATGGAGCAGAAATTAGATACAAAAGCATAAATGTAGACAAATTATGCGTGTATAAAAGGAAAATTCTACCAAAAGAGTGTTGGTTTTTGATTTTTCAACAAGTTCTCCCAGCAACATTCTTTTCTACAGGCATTGCTTACTATAAGAAGCTTTTTATCTGTTTACAATCTAACCATACGTGACGATTGTTAGATTTGAATATATATATATATATATATAGATTAAATGAACACAATTGAAAGTCTGATAAAACATTAACAAAGTGAGCATTACGGAACTTCACAAAATTTTACCTTTCCCTTCTACCCTTTCTCCCTTTTCCCATTGTCATTTTTACAATATTCCCTTTCCCTTTCCTTCCACCATTTCTCTTTCCCTTATTTCCCTTCCACCATTTTTTTGTCCTTTCCCCTTTCACTTCCATTTCCTGTTTTTCCTTTTTTCCATTTTCCCTTTCTTCCCTTTTACCTTTTTCAATTTTTCTCTTTCTCCCTGCACATAAATTGGTCCAGTAATTTTTTAGTCTATAATAGACAAACATATCAGAAACATTGAGATGGAATCATAAATTATTTAGTAGAGCGTGTTGCTTTTATGTCCAACAGATAGTGCTGTTTTTCAAAAAAAGCATGTTTTAACCTGTCATAGGTGTGACATCTTAGTTACATAGATAGTAGGTAAAAACACAAGTGTATTTGAATGCAACATTGTGTCAAAATTTCAACGCAATCAGTTGAAAAGAACTTTCGAAGATTTAAGATTTTGAACAAACATTTACATTTTTATTTATATAGACTACCAACAACAAAAGAAGCAGTGAATTTGAAGAACTGAAAGATGAATAGGAAGTACGAGAAGATGAACCACAAAATACAAAAAGAAGCAAACAAACAAAGTTTGACAGTAAGAAAAAATTGCTTTAAAAAAATAAGTATAAATAAAAAAAGCAAAGAAACCGCTAATAATATAATACTGAGTACAATTTATTTAATTATTATATATGCATTGAATAAAATAAATGTACTTATTAATAAAAAATGTTGTTTAGAATAATTAAGTTTTGTAATATTTTAAGTCTGCAGTTAGAATAACATTATGACTATTGAGCATTTTTATGTTTGATATTATTGTAGCATTAAAGTACATGCCAGTTAATAAGAATTTATATTTAAAAGTGCCTATGTTCTAATATTGTAGCAATAATAATCTGTAAATATAAGCTTTTATCATTTCTTTTAAAGATTTTTGTATTAAATTTTAACTTAAATGGAATTTTTTTCTACAAAGATGGAAATAAGTAGTTAGAATAATTTATATTAAATATATTTTTACATGTGAGAATATTTTGTTAAAATAATTTGTTAAAATAAGCATGTATTTTATTTCAATGGCAAATTGTTTGCAAAACATAAAAAATCCACATTGCAGCTGATTGCAACATTTTACAGTTTTATTTAGTTTTCAATAATGAACTGTTTATGTTTTTGACTGTAAATAACTTTAGTGTTATAATATTAATAAATATTTTATAATAAAAATTTACTTTTCAGAAGAATTTGTTTATCTCATTACTGTAAGAATAATTATTTGTAGCGAAAAAATGGATTTTTTTCTTCATATTGATTTTTGCCATCTTAAAAAAATATTAAAAGTAAACATTTTTCAGAAGGCAGAACATAATATGTAGGAAAATCAACATTATCTTACTTCGTTGACCTAACTTTTAATTCAAGTGTGTTTATTCATTTACCCATTTTTGTTCTGGTCAACTAAGTTAATTTTCATAATCCTACTGTACTAATCTGGACTGGTATTAATCGTCAGACTTTATAAAAATTTCAAACTCTTCACCTGTAAAATTTACAATAACACATATCAGCTTCTACCATCTAATCACAGAAGTAATTTACACAAATTTCAATTTAGAATGCATTAAACATTACTGACAATTTTCTAGTTTGAAGATTTCTTCTTTAAGGGTTTCAACCTGTCTTCTTAGCTGTCCAGTACCAGTAACAGGATCATCAGCATTTGCCTGTAAACGTTCCATTAACCTTCGCTTTTCATCAACCCAACCTGCTTTTTCCTCTTGAAGAAGACTCACCTGAAACATTTAAAAATTGTATGATATAAATCATTATAAACTATGATAACATAACTTATTTATTTTTTGTTTTTGTACTCACAAACCAAAGTATACGATAAAAATATTTTACCTTTTAACAAAATATTAAATGCTAATAAAAAGACCCTCTCAAAAATAGTGTGGTATAGAACTATGATCCTCCATTATCTCTAAGGAACCAGTGTACCTCTTATCACTGCCATGGGAAGCAGTATTCCTTTAGACTGCAAGGTTTTTTAAGTCAGTCATGTCTAAATTGAAAGAAAAACATTTGTGTTAAATTGGGTTTCAATTGGAAGATCAATTGAAGATCTTTCAAACCGATCTTCTTTTGAAAAGATCAATTTTGAATTGTCTTTTGCAGACACATCAAATGTTGAAATAAGTTTTTTCTGGCACGCTATGAGACAGATTCAAATACAAGTGTACAATTAAAACACAACAGAAAATGCATTGGAGAGGTTATAGACATTCTAAGAGCTCTTAAGCTGACACCACCGATAGAAATATTGCCAAAGTTTGTGACAAAAATTTCATGAAGATAGTTAACAAACAATTTATGATGTGTGAGTCACTATGTTTGTTCTGCAGAACTGACTTGCCAGCAAATCTTGTTGTAAGTACTTGGGGAGCACAGAATTATAGTAAACATGAGTATTGCACCATGACAATGAGTCAATTCACTGTGTATCAAGCTTCTACAAACATGACCATCATTTCCCACCTGCTTACATTATAACCTACCTCCCGCACTTTTTTTGTTCTCAAAAACAGAATTAAACTTAAAGGGAAAAGATTTAACACAGTAAAGAAGATCCAAGAGGTACTACAAGACATTCTGATGGAAAATCAGATAGACTGATGGAAAATGACTTTCAGCAATGTTTCCTACAATTAAAATCAAATTAGGCCTATGCATCAATGCTACAGGCAATTACTTTGAAGGAGTTAAGTCAATAAATGTTTTGTAAGTGGAAGAACTTTTTTTTTTGATAAATAACTTTCAGTTAAAAAATACATAACTCATATTCATACATAAAAAAAGATATGAAATTTTATTAATAATACTGTTCATGTTGCATTGTATCATGATTATAACATGTTACAGTGTCTGAGTGTCAGTAAAATAAATTTTCTGATTTTAATGCTTTAAAAACTGTTACTATTTTATCAACATTGTGTATATATTTAATGAAATCGTAGCTGCTTTTATAGATAAGGTTAATAATTTTGAAGTATTTTTTTAAAGTATTTTTTGAAGTATTTTATAAAGTATTTTTTTAGGCTGTACATTTATACATTAGATTCTTAATGATTATAATGTTTAGTGATACTTTAAAGGAAATTATAAAAAAGAGAAGGGACAGTAATACTTGCAAGAAAGGCTGCATCTTTTAAAATTAAAATTATCAGCTGGTTTTCCTGTATTATATCACTATTTAAACTGAGATCAAATTATGTAATAAGAAAAGTAGTATTTTTGTTTACGAAATAAAAATGTTAATGCAACATTCTTGTTGGTGTTAGAAATAATGGAGCTCAGCCAGCCATCCTTCTTATTAATGCATCTGTAATTAATATCTAGTTCGTTTTCATTTTAGACTATAATATTTAGCTATTTTAAAAGTTTTAAAACAAAGCTGGGAGTTCATTCTAGTTTGGTTTCACAGAATTTTTTTTTTCACAAAAGGTTTTTTTTTTTTTTTTTGTTACAGATTAACCAACACATAGCAGGTTTTTATATCTGTATAACAATAACAGATACGTGAAAATTTGTAATATAAAAAATTAAAGCATAGTAACAAGAAATAAGCTGTAATTTTTTAATGTTTCATTTTTTGTTTTATAAATAATATAGTTCCACTAACAGAAATTATTTTACAAGTAGACTAAACAATAAGCAATTATTACCCCATCAAAAAGATGTTCCACCGATTTATCTAAAATAAAATTAACTAAGTTTCTTTTAGAGAAAAAATATTCTGTTGATCTGTTAATTAGTTTTAAATCATACTAATTTAAAAAATACCTGAATTATCTGCCTAACCATTTAACATATACATAAATATGTGCTTACATAACTTTTGGTAACACCTCCAGAATGTTTTAGTTATTTTATTTATTTACTATTTTCACATACTTAATTTACTGCTATCTAATGAACTTTTGTTTTAAATTATTGTTAAACATTTAAACTACTTCTATTTTTTTATTTTATAATTAATTGTAATTTTGAGACAGTACTCTGATAAAGGTTTTAATACAGTTCCTTTTGATCCACCCGTGAAAAGCACAGCAGTTTCTTATTTTATCCATGGAGAATCATATCTATCACCTATCCTGACATGACCCATATAAAGTAATATTATGTAACAATCAGAATAAAATATTTATTTATATGCTACCATCAAGATTCATTATTTCTTAATATTTTAGTAATAGCGCTAGCAATTTTTAATAACCAATAATTTCTTAATGGGATGATGAGCCTTAAATTGAAAAACATAAGGACACTTAAAAAATAAAAAAGCTTCAGAATTTTAAGGTTTACAAATGTGAATAAATCTTGGAGCCAAACAGTTCAAATTTATTTTTAATATAATTAAATTTAAATTAAAGAAAGTATTTTAATATCCAAACCTAAACTAGGGAACAACTTTATATCTAAAACATACTTTTTACGTGAGAATACAGAACCCTTAATTAATGAGGAATATTTTTGTGGCATTTAGCTTATTTTGATTTTATACCAGTAAAGAGATGCCAAACGTAGTAAGAAACAAATCTAAAATACAATTAGTATATTAAAATCTTATTATGGAAACAACACTTTCAGGTCTGATGAGGAAATAGTAGCATCTCAGGTGCTACAAAGTGACAGTAGCAGTATGAAGCCAAATTCAAAGTTGCATTTCAATAATTCTAAAGCCATTTGTAAATAAAATGCAAATTAACAGTATCATAATTAATCTACCTGCATATCAAGCTCTAGACAACGTTGTGCCATTTGATCTCTGGCTTCAGTAGCTGCCTGAAGTTCTCCAACAAGTACTTGAACTTGAGATTCGGTTTCCAAACCTAGGCTGGCTGAGAAACTTACTGGACCAGGTCCATGTATATTTTCAAGTTCTTGAATTGATTTCATAATCACTTGCTGTTCTGATTCATCCATTGACATAATCCTCGTAATGTAATCTAGAAATTTAATCAGTGTTAATTTAGTTTTATATATAAGGTATGAATGTACATTTTTACATCAAAAGTGATTTCACATGATAATTTAAATTTCAAAACTGAAAATAAATACAAAAATTAAAACCAAAACACTGAAATAAAGTAAAAAATTTCATACGGTACAAATACTGTATCACCACATTCAATATGATATAAATACTTATCACATATAATCAATTTCTGAATATACGCAGTTATATCTTTCTCATCACACTTAACACAAATTTCACAACATCAAGATGCGTAAAACTCAAGTGATGAGATATTAAGTATTTGATTAATAAAAAAAAAGTACTATAACTATAAATTTGTATGAAAAAAATAAAATTGTAGATTTGATTGATATTTGATAAATACATATACAAAAAAAAAAAAAAACATAATGCCTTTAGGCAAGAATTATCCTGATAAACATTCTAAACTGCACGCGTTTCAATAAACATGTACCTTTATACTTGCTAAACTCATACAACTCACACTAAAAGTCTTAATATGTTTAAATAACTTTTTTCTTTTTTTTTTAATTATATGATTACATTTTATAAAATCAAAGTAGGGAAAACAAAAATTCTTAAACGTAGTTTAATATGATGAAACAAAACTTGCAGGTGTATTTCTATTGTTACATGTTTTAAATAAATTGTTAATTGCAAACAACATAACTTAAAACTAATTTCTTATGGGAAAAATCAAAGTAAAATTTTTAAGATCCATGACCAAGCGTAATATCACATCAAATTAAATCCACGACTGAAAACTGCAAACAGCAAGATAAAGCTGTAAAAAGTATATACACAATTTTTATGGATATTTATGCAGATTTAGTTAATAATTTACTATTTAATTAACATATACACATAACATAAGAATTAAGCATGTAAATTCACCTAATTAGACAAATTTACATGTTTATTTATTTTATTAATATAATTTCTTAATGCTTTTTTCATTATTCTTGTTTAACAATTTTGCAGAGATTCTGGATTTCCACAGAAGTTTTTTCATTGATTGTTAATGAGCATCTCCACAATCGAATGTTTTTATTTACTATTTTTTTATATTCAAAAAGATCTATTTAAAAGAAACAGAGATTTCTGCAAGTGCTAAAAAAAGAATAAAAAAATTATTAATTAATTACTAATTTGAACAATATAATAATATTCTACTTCTACACAATTTTCTAAGCTAGTTATTATTAATAAATGTATTTTTATATAAGATTTTTATTAAAAAAAAAGAAAGAAAGGACAACTGAATTATTTTTAGGTTAATTTTTAATAAATGAATCTTTTATCATGTCATTAGTAAAATAATTAATTATAGTCACAGAAAATTAAAAAAAGTTTTATTATTTCCTTAAAAGAAAATCTGTTCAACCACTTTTTATATGTACCTGGATTCTATCAGACAATTTTCTTATCTACACTCACTCAAAATAGTTTAAGCCTAACCTCCTGAAAAGTAGTTGAAACATAGCAAAAAAAAAAAAAACAGACCAAAGTAGGTATGGAAGAAATTTTATTCATACAAATTGCAAAATAAAAATTAATAACAATCCTGCATAAGAAGATAATAATTATTTAAACATAAAAAACAGACAAATTGTTTGTTTATTATTGACACTGCGAAGTGCCATATTGACACTTCATTCTTATGCTGATGTACATATTTGTTTCTCACCTTGTTTGTGATTGCAGTTCACTGCACTCCATAAAATAAGTTGTAATAATCTTCCTAGTTCAGTTGTATCACCACCATCACCTAAAACAAAAAGATATATTTCTAAATAAAAATTAAAACTGAAAAAATAGTATTTATAAAAAATGTATTTTAAATGAACAACAGCTTGTATTAAATACAAAAAATAAAAATAAATAAATAGTCATCCCATTTAAGTAGGACATTTGAGGAAATACAATTAACAGCAATGTTGCAGAAATCAGGAAGAGTTGACATGAGAGTGGACAAGATCAACAAACGAACTGTATTTTGGCACATAGCCTATAAAGAGGTAATATGATTTTGGAATAAAAAGTAGGTACAACACATCAGAAACAAATAAGAATAAAAGAAAAACTGGAAGTGATATTGTAACAAGAGCAGTATAGTGGGCCTGAGTAACGAATTCCTATCAATTACTATGAAAGTAGTAGAAAATATAATAACTGGAGGAATCCAGAAAGAAACAAAAGGGAACCCTTTTTGTAAGGTAACAGGTCCATTTAACAATAGTCTTTTGTTATACTGCCTGCTGACACACAATGAACACCTGTTGTACCATGAGCAAAGCTACCAAACTGGGTTATGGATTTCATAGAAACGAAAGCCTCAGTTGATTGTTCTTACGTTTCGAGTTGGGTCCGGTCCGGCAGGTAAAGAAGGCAGGAGTATAAATACTCCTGGAAAACCATTTAGAATTCAGTTCTGCGAGATGTTACGACATCAGTTCAGGAGTTGTGCGAAGTCCAACGAGGAGTTGACATCAATTCCGCGAGGAGAGGCTGCAAGATGGTAGTTGTGTGAGTTCAGCAGAAGTCTGCGAACCAGTCCAGCGAGACGTTATGACGTCAGTCCAGCAAGACATTATGACGCCAGTCCAGCAAGGAAAGTCTGTGGTGTGAGTCTGCGAGACATCAGTCAGCGACAGCATTCTGCAGGGAGGACAGATGAAAAGATGAAGGAGCAAAATTCCAATGTGAATTATGTTTGATACAATTAAGGTGAGTTACTGTAAAACTAAAAGTGAAAGAAACAATGTACTAAATTGCATTCATACACTGTTATGGTAGTTTTATTTGCAGTGAACTTTATACACTTGTCTTTATCTAGTGTACTATTGGTTGTTAATACAAGACTAGTGGTTAAAAGGGTTAAAACTAGCAGGTATGCTATATATCTTTTGTAAATGGGTTGGAATTCTGGTTTTCTACTCATCTACCTGGAATAAATCCTGACGATTATTTTAAACTCTGTCTTGTGTGTAATCTCTGTATTATTATTACTACTGACATTTATGACTCGTTGATGTGTAATATGATAATTGTTTACTGTTTTGATTATGTTATGTTTTTATGTCATGTATTAATTGTTTGATTCGTTTGTTATCGACATGTAATATTATTATAGTTTACTACTATTACTATTATCTTGATTATTATTATGGCTGTAATTACTATGATTAATATTTGTTTACTATTTTTCATTAATTGTTTTATTATTGTCACGTATTATTATTATTATCACCATTGTCATTAATAGTGATTTGTCTTGTAATTATATTTATAAACCAATAAAGTGTAATTATGTAAACATTCTAAATTTTCAATCTCTCCATACCCTGATCAAGCCGCAAACACACAACAATATCATTAGACACTGGCCAGCAGAGAACATACGAAACTTCTACCTATTACCTCTCGTATAAGTTTCCTGATATCATAAGCCATCAGCAAACAGGGAGCAGAGAAGAAAAACAAAACCTCTAATCTCTATGTAACTTTACTCCCAGTTTCCTCTCATTTTTTTTTTACATTTAGGTTCTAGGGCAATAATTATTTTTAGAATCTGCATGAGTAGAACTTCATTTAAAATGTTCCTAATGTAAACTGATTCAGGAAATAATTTCTACATGTAGTAAATACTGATCATTCTGATTAATCACTACTTAAATGTACCTTTAAGTCAGTCATCAGTTTTACAGATAATTCTCTGAAAGACATTTATCAGATGTTGTTCCACTCTCCACAAATCACTCAACAAACCTTCTCAACAGACTGGGCTTCTCTCACTGGGCTTGTTCAAATAAATGAAGCTACACTGGTATTACATTCAAGTAGTCCACAAACTTGGAGATGATTATGTGTTTGAACAATGTTTATTGTTCAACTGAAGCAAAAGTGTTCCCATTACATTTTCTGAATACATTAACTTCCAAAACAAGATTATCAGATTCTGGAAATACCCATGTTTTTCACAAATAACTTTTCCCTGAAAAATCAGTGTGTGTTATATAATGTCTTAACAGAGTACTTAGATTCAGTTTTTCCACATTAAATTCTGAAAGTTATCAGGAAATAACCATGAATTGTAAAGCCTTGTTGAAACTAATGAGCAAAAGTGTTGGTTGTAGCGATATAATGATAGATGCCACAATACCAATTTAACTATGCTGATATTGCATGGATTTTTAGATAACTGTGCAACAATTTCTTGAAAATCATGCCTTCCCTAATCTTCATACCACTTATCACCAGATTTTAATTTGCGCAATCAACTGAAAGAGACATTTTTCAAGAACCATTGGAAAACTGGAAAGAAATTAAAGTAAACATCTTTAACAACAGTACAGAGTGAAAAATTACATTGCATGAAGAAATAAGCAGATGCTTACATCAATGCTCAACGAAAACATATCAACACCGTTGTATAATTTAAATGAAAGATTAAAATAAAATGAATTACTATCTGTTCTGTTTATTGAACTGACAAGTAAATGAATTACTTGTCTGTTTGTTTATATAATTAAACAGATATTTTTCAATAAATTAAATATTTGAGACATTATTAACACTTTGTGCAACTGAAGAACTTATATTAGGAAGAATATGAGAATAAATTCCACTCAACAAGTAAACAACAAAACTACATTCATAATGTATATTGACTTTTTTTTCTGATGAGGTGGGGGGATCCCAGTTACGGACTTGCAACAGGTTCCGCTAAATGTTATTAAAGTGTGTATGTGTGTCTGCGCACTACCGACTAAACCTAACCAACCTCACCAACTCCTCCCCCCCGGGGCAGGACCAAGCAATCAAGCATTAGTAGCCCCAAGGGGTAGCTTCAAGCTCTGGGGATACAGAGTCCTCATGCATCATCATCGCTGCTTATCTGTGCAGCACAAACAAACGACTCCATAGGGGGGCAGTCCTTCACCCCTTCGCTCTCCAGTCTCAATCTTCACCTAAGCAGAGGGCTTTTTTCCATCGATCTGTCAATCATCCGTAGATCCTGTTGCTGATCTTCTGCACCTCCTGGCTGCTGCTATGATAGCTGGGGACTCTCCCATCATAACTAGTTAAAATCCCCTTCTTCTACTCTCCTTATCTTTGGCTCGCAGTACCTCCGTGACAAACTCATCTACTGCCTTCCAGTTGTTGACAGACTCTAACATATGCAGCACCAAAGCCTCCGGTGTCAGCCGATTGATGCTAGCCCGAGTTCTGTGCATATTCCACGGCTGGCATTGAAATGGCGTGTGTTCCGCGGTATCCTGTAAACCACAGTATATGCACTCATGGGAGCTACGTCTGCCCGTTCTATGGAGACAGAATTCAAAATTGCCATGGCCAGTCAGTATCTGGGTTATATGATAGTTCAATTTGCCATGGTCCCTCTTAAGCCATGTCTCTAGGTCCTTTATTAATCTCTTAATCCATTCTGCTTTACCTTTTTTACTCTAATTTCACACCAATTTCTTAAGGTAGCTGATTATGCCTCAGGCCTGTTCTGCCCATCATATCTTGCTGCCTGTTCTCATATTTGCAGCTCAACAGGAGGAACTGCTGCTAGTGTGCACACTGCCTCGTACAATACAGTCCTGTACATGGAAATGATGCTTAAAAGTGACTTCTGGTACACCAACTAAAGTCTCAGAAGGCTTCTTTGTATGCTGACAGTGGTTCTCCAGACCAGCACCATATACAACAACACAGACGTGACAGCCGACATCATGGCTCTACGCTTGGATGGCCTCAGCGCCACGTGTGTGTGGTCATAAGTCTGCTTTGAGCCTTCAATGTCCTCTCAGCTTTGGTGCAACTTTCCCACACGTGGTCCATAAACTTACAGACTTACAGGACTGACCTATTACAACCCCCAGATACTTGACCTTACTTCTAGACTGTATAGTGAGCCCCCAACCTTTAACGTATAGATCCCACTCTCCTTCTCCCAGCTAGTGTGATAAAACATACTCTTTCTTGGAGCCAGTTCAAGGCCATGTACCCCATTCATGCCTCTATTGCCGCCAGGGCCAAGCAACCCTGGTCCTGGAGCTCCTGTTTTGACCTATCGCTGACCAAGACCGCAAGATCGGCATAGGCAACCGTTCCTGTCCCTTTTGGCAGTTGTAGACTGAGGACACCATCATATACTATTGTCCAAAGCAGGGGCCCAAAAACCGACCCCTGCGGGACCCCACCAAACATCTAAAATCTCAGGTTACCCCTCTGAGTGTCAGCAGTAACCCATCTGTCAATTATATATTCTCTAACCTGCCTCTGCAGGTATTGACTGATTCCTTTCACTTCAAGGGCAACCATAATGATGACCCAGGGAACCGATCCAAAAGCATTTCAGACATCTAACAATATTAACATGGGTATTTGTGGAGTTCAATATGTCCCCTTTCTAGTTTCAGCAGCCCAGTTAACCACTCTGGAAACTGTCTGAGTAGTCTCCCCCAGAAGCCATACTGGTTTGTATTGATGCCTATGCCTGAGTTCAACTTGTCTATTATACAACCCACCAGCATCCATTCTACCACCTTTCCCATATTATTGAGAAGGCAGAGCAGTTGGTATTCTGCGGTCAATTCACCACCTCGGCTCTTGGGTAACAACACCAAATGAGCCTCTTTCCAACATCTTGGAAAGCATCCATTCTCGAGCTCCTGATTAACAACATCCAGGATCTCCCATGGGACCTGCTTGATCAGACCTTTAAGGATAGAAGCTGGTTCCCATTGGGCTTCTCTTGTCACCCAACCTGGAGACTGATGCATTTAGCTCATCCATTGTAAACCGTCTCCTTTTAAATTCATTAGGCACTGGGATGTTCACCTCAGTACATGAAAACAGTCTTGCAGCCCCTCTCTTGACCTGATCCTCCATAAAGGCAGGCAGGCGTCTTCCAAACCATTTCATAATGGGTCTGGGCCCCCTATTGTGAAACGGGGTCTATGACAACCTGCTGAACAAGCTCCAAGCAGGAGTAGACTTTGTGGCATATGTAGACGAACCTGCTGTGGTGGTCATAGTAAGGTCTGTCATAGAGCTGAAAGCCTTAGCAAACAATGTACTGGCAGATTTGATGCAGTGGCTGCAGACGCAAAGTCTTGAAGTATCTACATATAAAACCAAAATTTTGCTGATGACAGGTAGATGGATGTCAAGATTGTCAATTAAACTGGAGGACACAGAAGTGACCCCCTTGAGGAGAGCCAAATACTTTGGTGTTTGGCTCGAAGAGGTGAGGGGGAACACACATAATGGATATGTGCCAAAAGGCAGAGAGATTGAAAGCAGAGCAGTTGCCAGACTCATGAGGAATGTTAGAGGTCCTAAAGCCATGAAAATAAGGATTATTGTGGCTATGGTGACCTTGGCAATCATATATGCAGCACCAGTGTGGTGTGAAATCCTTAAAATTTAGTGTAATAAATGTAGGATTAATAGTATCCATCAACGGCTTGCACTCAGGGTGGTGCAGGTGTTCAGATCAGTGTTGCTGGAGGTGGAGGTAGTGCTGGTGATAATGGGAATGCCTCTAATGGACCTGCTGGCAGTTGAACATCTAGAAAGATATGAGAGTAGAGATGCCAAAGTTGCTACGAGAGAGCTGATCAAGAAATGGCAAGAGATGGTCCAACACGGTTACTAGTACATGGACCTTCAGGTTGATACTGTGGATCAAGACCTGGATTGTGAGGAGACATGGGGTGGTGGACTTTTGGACAGTCAAATGGTTTATGGGTCATGGATCGTTTGAGGTCATACCTCCATACATCTCCAGGGAGATGTGGTTCACCTCTATATCGCTACTGTGATGCCGAGGACAATATAAAACATACTTTTTTCAGATGTCCAAGATGGGCTTCCCTTTGATAGGGCAGTTTCATCTGAAGAGGTGATGGAGAGTATGATTGGTTCAAGCGCAGGTTGGAACACGTGCTCGAGATGGTTCAGAGTTCCCTCCGTGAAATTACAAAAATGAAGCGAATAGGGTAGTGTGCAGTTCTGAAGTGAGGATGGAAGACCAGCCCTCGGGGGTGGGCGGCAGAAATCCAACAGGATTGTCATCGCTGGGTGTCCCCTGGGGGACGCTGGAAGCCCTTGGGGAAGAACTACACCCAGAGTACCCATAAGCATGCACAGTGTCGATGTGTACCTCACTAGGTGGTTCTGCCACCATTTCATGGGTGGGGGAGGGTTTTTGAGGGTCCCCACCTTACATGGGAAACCCCACACACCCAGCAGCACAAGCCGCTGAGAGGAGGGAAAATCTGCTCCAGCGCAAAAAACAAACCATTTTATAACGATCTGGTACACCTGCCCCCACAGATCGTATTCTAAGTCAGCACAAAGCTCCTGCCATTTCAGCCGCCTGACTGCAGTCTATATAATGCTGTTCAGCAAGCACAGTCTCTGTTTACTTCTTCTGGCCCTCTGTAAATTTTGGCGAAGCTGTGTCACTTCTTGTGTCCACCAGTACACCGGTTTATTGGTCCAACCGGCCTCATCAAGTTGATTTTAAATTTGTCATCATTCCCTAGTGTCTGTGCAATAGTGTCCTTCACCTCTTGCTCAATTGTGTCAATGTCCACATCTTTCATGTGGACAACTGTCCTCCTTCACCTCACAATTTAAGGTCGACCTGTAAGTCGGCCGCCTTGTCTCTTAACACTGCTGTCAGTTGCTCAGCATTCTGAGCACCTTTTAACTCAAATATGCAATTCCTCTTGATTTCCACTCCTCAAAAAGAAGACCTCGCCAGCCTCCTCATGAGACACTGTGGCTGGCCTTCATGGTGCGAAGCAGGTCAGCATAGGACCTGCCTGCCGTCCTGACCACCACCACCCAACTTTCAGTGACTGGTGAGGTTGACCTCCTCACTCCAGTCTGCACCATTTGTTGCTTCCCCAATGCAGAGTCCAATTGTATCATGCTCACCTTGACTGGTTCCTCCTGTCTCCTATGTAGATATATTAACATTTTCTTGATGGAGGCTCCTACTCCTCCAACCAACAAGACAAAAACTGACGCCCTGGAGCTGTCCAGCAATCTCCTTACTACCCTTAGGATCACCACCAGAGAGATCTGTTCCCCATCTGTCGAGTTGCAATAAACTTGGTAGCAACAATTTTGAATTCTCTGTGTTCACCCCCATGATTGAGGATATATCTCGCATTATGTTTCCCAGCTTTACAACTGATTCATTTGCAAAGTTAGCATCCACTCTCTGTGGACAGGCTAAATCCTGAAAACTGCATCTATCAGCCTTATCAGAGGACAAGACCTTGATTTGTTTGACTCTGTTGATGACCTCAGCAGGCTACTTAAGGGGAATCAACTCATCAGAAATCTCCTCTTGTAGTATATTATTGATGCTTATTTCAGTAGGAGCCTCATTTTGTGTGGCCTGAATTACAACTGCAATCAGTGGGGACACCTCCGTCAAGGCCTTGAGTTACTTAAAAATCTTGGCCAGCTCCTTCTCATGTGTTGTTATAAACTTTGATAACCCTCAGCCCAGATGTTGTTTAAAAGTCAACACAACCACTATAAGCTGATTTGTTAAGTTGTTTAGACCCTTGGGAGCAGGGTCCTCCACCTCCAAGGGGCGGAAACACTTCTTTCCCTTATTGCCTGGCTGGATTGCACATTTGCAGTCGCTGATACTTTTTATTCAGCTGGCTTCACCAGCGGAAGAGAGCTATATCTCTGCACTAGTTACCACAGTACTAGGGGCCGAATTCCAAGTTATAAAAGAGCCCACATGATGGTTTTTTGGAGGGGGATGGTCAGGGATACCAAAAATATATCCCCTTAAAATCAAGGAGAAAAATGTTTGGAGGAAAACCTTTTTGGGGGTAAGATAAGAAATCCCCCAATTCATATAGATACTAATGGGAAAGAAATCCATCCAACAGATCCTGAGTTACAGCGAACTAAGTTTGCTAGTCTTACTAGTTTTACTGTCTAGGACTTTTCACTGACGTTTTCTTACTAGACGTTTTATTGTCTAGAATATTTTCATCAACCGAGGTCAGAAAAATTCTAAGTTCTTGTTTACTTGTATAGTGACGTGAATAACTTGCTAAAACACACACCAAGACAGAAAAATATACAACTAATTTATAGGTTGACATCGTCCAAATAACTGTTGTTTAGATGATTAACACAATATGTGAAAAAAATAGTATTAATGTGTAACCAAAATTCGTAAAAATTCACACACACTTCCAGTACAATCCAACCAATAATAAACAAAACAATAAACAGAAAAATAACCAAAAAAACTACAAAACTGAAGAGTGAACAAATACACGTCTTTACATAGTGGAATCTCCAACTCGATTAATGTATATTGACTTTCTTTCTTTTTCCTGTTTAGCCTCCGGTAATTACCGTTTAGATAATACATCAGAGGTGAATTAGGATGATATGTATGAGTGTGAATGAAGTGTGTAGTCTTGTACATTCTCAGTTCGACCATACCTGAGATGTATGGTTAATTGAAACCCAACCACCAAAGAACACCGGTATCCACGATCTAGTATTCAAGTCCATGTAAAAATAGCTGGCTTTACTACGACTTGAACGCTGGAACTCTCGACTTCCAAATCAGCTGATTTGGGAAGATGCGTTCACCACTAGACCAACCCGGTGGGTAATGTATATTGACTTAGTATAAGGAAACATTACTTATAAGTCTAAAATTCCATTATAGATCATTTCATTATAAATCTATACTAAAAGAGAAAAATGGTGTAATTCTTTTTTAAACTAAGTGTACACTATAACATTCTAATTTTAAAACTTCCTTTCCAAAAGAATACACTTATTTGTATAAAAACCATACATTCTTTTAAACCATTCAAATTATCTATTGTACAAAATAAAAATTATTTATTTGGACTATGCTGTAGTCTATTTATATGGTAGTTTTGTTTTTATATTGCCAAAAATTTACACTAAAATGCGGTATATCTTTAATTCTGCACTGCTTTCAGGTACATGTTTGATAATCCAAACACACTGTTAATTTGAATTATACCTAATCTTAAATACATCAGATGATTAATATTTACTACAACATACTTTAGTGGAGCATCATATCCAGACAAAAAAATTACAGCTATGTAAAAGTAATATAAAGCAAATCTTGATTAATGTAAATATAATCAAAACAAATCTTGAGTTAACTGACCAATTTTAACAGCATCTGGTTTTCCAAAATCTGATAAAGGAAGATTAAAATATTCTTGATAATAATCAACAATGCCTTCCATAACCTTTTTCAGATTGCTGACCTAAAATACACGTTAATATTTCATTATAATGAATACAAATAAAGAATAACTTTCATTATATTCAAAATTCCACACAACAATAAAAAAGTAGGAAATTCACAGTCGATTGTACACTATAACCCTTCCCAACCTGAAAATTTCACAATACCTGGAACACATTGGGAAGCAACATCCAACAGGAACATGATTTACAGATGTTCTTGTTTCTGAGGTTTTACCTAAAGTTGAAAATTCCAGTTTTTTCCAGGTAGGGTCCTAAACCTGGAGGACCATCTTCTGTTAGAGTTATTTTGTCTTAGCTGAATAGTCACAGTTTTAAGATTCTGAGGGCTTGACTTTCTATCCTCTCCCATCCTGCTATAGTGGCATTTTACATGTAGTCATGTATCTGAGGATCAGGCCAAGAACTCACAGATGCAGAATTTGCAGAAAAATCTGACCAACTACAAACATAAAAGGCTCATCAACAGCCATGGTATTAAGTTTCAACATTAATCTTTAATAAAATTCACATTTAATTAATGTATCATCATTTTGTTTTCTATATGAGCTAAAACGTGTTTTACATCTACATATTCCTATACAGCCATCGTTTGCAGTTCCATTTTCCATATATTTTGACTATTTTCTTTATTTTAATATCCATTTCATTTTATTTTATAAAATATCTATTTCATAAACTCTTGTTTAACCATTAACATTAACATACACATATATCTAAATAAAATCCTTCACGTACATTTTACATTCTAATTTTTTCATATAAAATAAAAGGTTGGTATCCAATAGTTTTCTAGTAATGTAGAATTTTCAAAATTAAACAAAATAGCTAGTTGTAGTTGTTAATATTAAACAAACAAATTAATCACAGAAGAGGTTAGTAGAGGCTTGATGAACCACCTGTAAATATTTTAACCATGAATTGAAGCATGATTTCAGGCTCATGAATTATTGAATTGAAAATAATAAATTACACAATATAAATTTATTCAGGCTCATGGTTTTTTTAATTGCAGTAATAAATTATCATATATTTAATGATAATAATATCATGTTTCTCATAAATTAAAACAAACATAATTAAGGCCCTATAAGGAACACCTTCCTCTATGAATCATGAGATCTTGCCGTTGGTGAGGGGGCTTGAGTGCTCAGGGATACAGAGTAGCTGGACCAAAGGTGCAACCATATCGTAGAGGTATCTGTTGAGAGCCAGACTAAGGAATGATTTCTGAAAGAGGGCAGCAACTCTCTCAGTAGTTGTTAGGGGCGTGAGTCAGAATGACTTAAACGGCCATATCAACATCACTCAGTCCTCTGAGTACTGCGCAGCTGAAAGCAATGGAAAACTACAGCTGCTTTTTTTCCAAGAAAATGTGGCTCTCTGCATTTTCATGTAGCAATGATGGAGGCGCCTTCCTTGGTAAAATATTCCGGAGGTAAACTAGTCTCCCGTTCGGATCTCCAGGTGGGGACTACTAAGGAAGGGGACACCAGACAATTAAAAAATAACATTCTACGAGTCGGAGCGTGGAATGTTAGAAGTTTAAAAACTGTTGGTAGGCTAGAAAATTTAAAAAGGGAAATGGATAGGATAAATGTGGATGTAGTAGGAATTAGTGAGGTTCGGTGGGAAGAGGAAGGTGACTTTTGGTCAAGTGATTTTAGAAAAATTAACTCAGCTTCAAATAATGGGCAGGCAGGAGTAGGTTTCATAATGAACAAAAAAATAGGGAATAGAGTAGAGTATTTCAAAACGCATAGCGATAGAATCATTGTAATAAGGATAAAATCAAAACCTAAACCGACAACGATTGTTAATGTCTATATGCCTACAAGCGCCCATGATGATGATGAGGTAGAGTGTGTATACGAAGAGATTGATGAAGCAATTAAACACGTAAAAGGAGATTTAATAATAGTTGGAGATTGGAATGCAAACACTGGAAAAGGCAAGGAAGGAAATATAGTGGGTGAATACGGGCTGGGCAAAAGGAATGAAAGAGGGGACCGACTTATAGAGTTTTGCACGAAGTATAATTTAGTAATTGCCAACACCCAATTTAAAAATGATAATAGAAGAATATACACTTGGAAAAAGCCAGGCGATACTGCAAGGTATCAGATAGATTATATCATGGTTAAGCAAAGATTTAGAAATCAACACGTTGACTGCAAAACTTACCCTGGAGCAGACACTGATAGCGACCATAATTTGGTGATAATGAAATGTAGATTGGGGTTTAAAAGCCTGAAGAAAAGGTGTCAGATGAAGCAGTGGAATTTAGAGAAGCTTGAGGAAGAGGAGGTAAAGAAGATTTTTGAAGAGGACATCGCAACAGGTCTGAGTAAAAAAGATAAGGTAGAAAATGTAAAAGAAGAATGGGAGAATGTTAAAAAGGAAATTCTTAAATCAGCAGAAGCAAACTTAGGCGGAATAAAGAGAACTGGTAGAAAACCTTGGGTTTCAGACAATATATTGCAGCTGATGGATGAACGTAGAAAATATAAGAATGCTAGTGATGAAGAAAGTAAAAGGAACTATCGGCAATTAAGAAATGCTATAAACAGGAAGTGCAAACTGGCGAAAGAAGAGTGGATTAAAGAAAAGTGTTCAGAAGTGGAAAGAGAAATGAACATTGGTAAAATAGACGGAGCATACAGGAAAGTTAAGGAAAATTTTGGGGTACATAAATTAAAATCTAATAATGTGTTAAACAAAGATGGTACACCGATTTATAATACAAAAGGTAAAGTCGATAGGTGGGTGGAATATATTGAAGAGTTATATGGAGGAAATGAATTAGAAAATGGTGTGATAGAGGAACAAGGGGAAGTTGAAGAGGATGAAATGGGAGAAACAATACTGAGATCTGAATTTAAGAGAGCATTAAAAGATTTCAATTGTAGAAAGGCTCCTGGAATAGACAGAATACCTGTAGAATTACTGCACAGTGCCGGTGAGGAAGCGATTGATAGATTATACAAACTGGTGTGTAACATTTATGAAAAAGGGGAAGTTCCGTCAGACTTCAAAAAAAGTGTTATAGTTGTGATATCAAAGAAAGCAGGAGCAGATAAATGTGAAGAATACAGAACAATTAGCTTAACTAGTCATGCATAAAAAATCTTAACTAGAGTTCTATACAGAAGAATTGAGAGGAGAGTGGAGGAAGTGTTAGGAGAAGACCAATTTGGTTTCAGGAAAAGTATAGGGACAAGGGAAGCAATTTTAGGCCTCAGATTAATAGTAGAAGGAAGACTAAAGAAAAACAAACCAACATACTTGGCATTTATAGACCTAGAAAAGGCATTCGATAACGTAGACTGGAATAAAATGTTCAGCATTTAAAAAAAATTAGGGTTCAAATACAGAGATAGAAGAACGATTGCTAACATTTACAGGAACCAAACAGCAACAGTAGTAACTGAAGAACATAAGAAAGAAGCCGTAATAAGAAAGGGAGTCTGACAAGGATGTTCCCTATCCCCGTTACTTTTTAATCTTTACATAGAACTAGCAGTTAATGATGTTAAAGAACAATTTGGATCCGGAGTAACAGTACAAGGTGAAAAGATAAAGATGCTATGATTTGCTGATGATATAGTAATTCTAGCTAAGAGTAAAAAAGATTTAGAAGAAACAATGAATGGTATGGGTTAAGTCCTATATGAAAATAAGCTAGAATAAAACAAAAGTAATGAAGTGTAGTAGAAATAACGAAGATGGACCACTGAATGTAAAAACAGGAAGAGAAAAGATTACGGAGGTAGAAGAATTTTGTTATTTGGGAAGTAGAATTACTTAAGATGGACGAAGCAGGAGCGATATAAAATGCTGAATAGCACAGGCGAAATGAGCCTTCAGTCAAAGATATAATTTGTTTACATCAAAAATTAATTTAAATGCTAGGAAAAGATTTTTGAAAGTATATGTTTGGAGCGTAGCTTTATATGGACATGAAACTTGGATGATCGGAGTACCTGAGAAGAAAAGATTAGAACCTTTTGAAATGTGGTGCTATAGGAGAATGTTAAAAATCAGATGAGTGGATAAAGTGACAAATGAAGAGGTATTGTGGCAAATAGATGAAGAAAGAAGCATTTGGAAAAATACAGTTAAAAGAAGAGACAGACTTATAGGCCACATACTAAGGCATCCTGGAATAGTCGCTTTAATATTGGAAGGACAGGTAGAAGGGAATAATTGTGTAGGAAGGCCACGTTTGGAATATGTAAAACAAATTGTTAGGGATGTAGGATGTAGAGGGTATACTGAAATGAAACGACTATCACTACATAGGGAATCTTGGAGAGCTGCATCAAACCAGTCAAATGACTGAAGACAAAAAAAACCTGAGGAACACACACGTCATGAATACATTTTACAGATGAAGAATAAACAAACAAAGAATAGCTTGTACAAACAAGGGTTTTAAAACTTTATTTCTCCAGTTGATTACTGAAATTTTTTTCAAAATCTATTCCCTAAATATAATTTAGTGAATACTACATTTCTTAGATTACAAATAGGCAAGCAAAGTTAAGGAGAAATTTTTAAATAAATTGGTATTCAGTTTTAGAATAATGGAAATAATTCAATAAATATCTACCTTAAGTCTCCAGTTGCCTCCACAGTCTGTTTTTATTTTAGATAGCCACGATGCACTAAAAAATTCTGGAGCTCTGAAACCAAAGAAACACGCTGTATTAGCAAACACAGATTACTGTACAGAGACGTAAATTGCATATTACTTACAATGTTCGTATCTGGTCAGATGATAATAGTCTTTAGATTTGCGTTCTGACAGGAACAAAAATGACTTTCTTAATAGGCACCTTGAACACTATAGTAGTAAGAAATATAAAATAATATTAACAAAGAGTAGATGTGTAACTGCAGCAACTGGCTGAAAAAACCAACCGTTAAATCTATTATGAGCATCCATAACATTTGCTGTTGGTTGCAAGATGATTTTAATATTGTTAAAAAGAAGTGTGATGTGGCCTTAAAAAGTTAACTACATACTTAAAAGTTAACTAAAGTAAAAAAATATTCGTTACTGTTGTACTTTAAATTACGCTTTGCAATTATCCTCAATGCTTTGTATATATTACTCTAGTCCTGTTATTGTTACAATGAGAAACACCAAAAGCATTAAGCAAGTATTAACTGGGAGAAAGTATTTTTTTATAATGTTTCAATGGTAACCATATTACATATATGTATATAAACAGTACTTTTTTTTTTTTTTTTTTTTTTTTTTTTGTCTTCAGTCATTTGACTGGTTTGATGCAGCTCTCCAAGATTCCCTATCTAGTGCTAGTCGTTTCATTTCAGATAAACAGTACATGAAATAATAAAAATTTCATATTTTATAAGCTATAAAATATTACCAGTATGAAAATTTATATTTAGGTACTAATTATCCATTGAAAAAATTAAGAATTCCAGACTGTTCTTGTCATATCATTTTAAAGCCATTTAAAACAGCTTTTTGCAACCTAATATCAGTAATCATTAAGCATCTTGAAGCAAAGACGTTTTAATTCAGAAAGTCATGGTCTTTCAAAATATTCCTTTTTTCTGATCTAAGAAACATGAAATTTCTGTAAATAAAGAATAAAAAACATAAAATTCTTTTACTGTGTCAATTCATGCATACAACTGCATTTATACGTTGAAAGCAAAAAACAAAGATCTTAGGAAGACTAAACTACAACCCAAACAACCATACCTTGGAACCATACTTGGAATTTTCCAGGGAGTAACAATCTAAGGGAAAGTGATGATAAAATGCCACCTGCCAAACTATGTGTAAAAAAATCATTTCTCAGCGATCATTTAAGTAAGACAATTTTGAGTACAGTCCACTATACACTAGTAACACTTATTAATGACTAATGACCACAGCAGTTGATTCCACTAATTTACTAAAAAAACCAGTAAATATATAATACAAAGATACCATTAAAACTGAAAAATAAAACAACTGAAACTTATGTCTTTCCACACTGATTTTAAAAAGCATCACCTAATCCATGCAATCAAAAACTATCTATACTTACATTTGGTGTAGAGCTTGAGCCATTGCAACTCCATCAGTAATATCATTTAATGTCTTATGCGGTGCCTGCAGCTCAAAAGTCTGAAGCTATAAGAGATATAAACAAAAAATAAGGATACAGTAATTGCATATTTAGAATTACATTCACACAAGTAAAGTTCTTATCTACAATTACTAATATGATTATCATGGTGGCGACTCAGACAGCCAGAGGCGTTTTTAGAGACATACGTCTGTCTTAAAGAGACAGTTTTTCCTGGCAGATGGAAGCATCAGCAGCTGGTGCTAGTTCCTAAACCGGAAACAGATTTGGCACTTCCTTCCTCATAACAGCTGCTGGTGATGATCGATGTGCTAGCAAAGATGGTGCAACATATTCTTCAGCAAAGGATAGTTGGTGTACTGGAAGAGCAGGACGGGCCCTTCTTAACTGTGACGGATGGTGCAAAATTACCTCATCAGATGTCAGATGATCTTTAGACTGCATGATGGGTATGTTGAGAAGAACCTCGATAGAGTGGTGCTGCAGGGAACGCTCCAATGACCGATCCCTGCGGCACCCCTTGAACATGGCTTATAATGGAGTGTTTCAGGTTGTTCTCCCACAATCGGTTACATTATTTGACTATGCTGATGATATAGTGTTGCTAGTGGAGGCGGAAACAAGGTATGAGGCTGTAGGCAAGATAACAGAGTCGTATGCAAGAATTAAAGAGTGGATGGTTGAGGAAGGACTGGAGTTGGCTTCTAAAAAGAAGGAGATGGTGGTGATCTCTGCGGCCAGGAGGAGGCCAACTTTACATCTGATTCTTGATAACAGAGAAATTGTGTCTCAGGTAGCTATAAAATACTTGGGAATTTGGGTTGACACTAGTCTAAGATTTAGTATTCACGTACTCTGGGCTTGTGAGAAGGCAGAGAAAACGAGGAGGCTTATTGCTAGCCTACTCCCGAATACAAGAGGGCCCACCCAACATAGGAGGAAACTGCTTGCTTACTGGTGTGGTCTATTCAGCCCTGCTATATGGCGCCAAGTTGTGGGCGGGCATTGTTAGATTTGCCAAGTACAGGGGTAAATTGGAATCCATCCACAGGAAGTGTTGCATCAGAGTAGCGGCCGCCTATAGGATGGTGTCCAGGGAGGCGGTTGAGGTGATTGCTGGATTCCCGCCTGTAGACTTGATGATAATGTGGCGTAGCAAAACTAGGGAACTGAGAACACTCCCATTAGAGGAAAGGAAGTGCTCTGCTGAAAAACTAGAAGAAGAGATCGCACAAACATAGCAGAAGCGGTTGGACCAGGCCACGAAGGATAGGTGGACCCACCTATCCTTAAACGGCCTTATTGGGGACTTCAGGGGGTGGTGCCGGAGAACCCATGGCATGCTGAGTTTTGAGTTAACATAAATCCTGGCGGGTAATGGGGGATTCAGGTCTTACTTGTATAGATTTGCGCTCGACCTATCTGAAAATTGTCCGAAGTGTGAGGTGGAAGAGACCCCCAACATGTATTCATTCTGTGCCTGTGATTCACCATAGAGAGTTGGCAACCTGAGATGTGAGCACATTTTCACCCTGAAAATACCCTATGAATCCTATTACAAGGTAAGGCACAGTGGAAGACTGTGGAAATATTTGTCAAGACGGTCATGAAGAAGCTGCATTTATATGAAGAGTCCCACAGAGGAGAATGGTGCCAGAGGGCGTGGGGGCAGACAGGTTCTCGGCTAAGTGCCTAAGGGGTTCCCCGTATGTGTGGGGGTCACCTGGGTGCAATGAGGCCAGGGACACTCTGCTCATGTGTCTGATGATGGCCACTGGTAAGTGGTGTGACTATTTGAGATTTCTGTCTTGACTGCTGTATCGTGTGGGTGTTGTGGTTGTTAGAAACTTTGTCCTGTTTTCTGCAGGGTTCTTGTGCGATGTTGTTGTCGGTGTTTGTATTTGACGTGCGACATTTGTTTGACAGTGTATACGGGCGATTCCACCTTCTTCTGATGAAATGTTTCTATAAGCAGTCCCAGGAAGAGGAGAAGCCAGGGGTAGAGGTTTAGTTGGTAGTGCACAGGTATACATACGCCCTTGGTTATAACTGGCGAAACCTGTTAGCGAGCCCAACACTGCTTAGACGCCCGTAAATGGGGTTCCTCCACCTCTTTAAAAAAAAAAAGCTTAAAAGGAGCTTTTACATTGTACATGAACATAATTCAATGCACAATAAACACTCCACAGATTCTGATTTTCAAAAGTTAAATATTTTCCACTTACTAATTTCTTAACATATAAAATACAACAGAACATGTTTACATTAATTAATTTTAACAGAAACAGTTGAACAACTTTATGATTATCTAAAATCAGCTGCTTGTTTGTATGAGTACAGACTACTCTATGACACAAGAAACTTCAACAAAGAAGAAGAGGACGACAGGTAGGAACATTTAGAAGTCTCAAAATATGGTCAGAGAACTAAATTATGAAGAAAGTAACAACATCTTGAAACACTCAAGTGTTAAGATACAAATATAACGTATGTTCAAACACTATCATTATACAAAGAAATGGCTTTAGAGACTGATCCATTCATTAAACTGGCTACACTCTGCCTTTGACTACATTTCACAACTCCTTAGCGTCAAGTCCAAGAAAGTTAATAGGTAGCCTAATCATTAATATTTAATTAATAATGAAACAAATACAATGCTATAAAACAATTATTTTATTCCAACATCTCAAATATAAGAAGCAAATTTAGGTAACTTACATCTAATAAAAATTACACATAGTGATAAACATATGATCAAACTTGTCGGTAAAGTATAACAGAGTTACTGATAATAATTTTTTGTAAAGATTTCCTTCCATAATAATAAGCAAGTAAAATTACTAATAATTCTACGTTTAAATAAAGAATTGGGAATATGAAATAAGGAATTAGCAATTTTTTCTACTTTTTCACAAAAAAATCTAAATGAGTAAAAGTAAATGAAACATCAGTAAAATATAGCTGCTTACAGCCCATGTTCAATTTTCAGAAATGGCTTCATTTATGTTTTTGTTTGTGACAGACAGTGATGATAATATTATATAATTATAATATATATAAATGTAAATATTTTAACACAGAAAATGGGGAAAATTGTAGGGAGGAAAAGCCAGTATAAGATATGAATTCAATGAAGTGATTAAACAATTTACAAACTGCAAAATTCCCAGAGCTGACAACATACCAGTAGAAATTCTTAAGGCATTTGGAGTAAAAACAAAAGACAGTCTATTTAATATGATAAATGAAATGTACATAAGAGAAATACCTAGAGATTTTGATGTAATACACATGATTTGTATTTCCAAGACAAACGTACAAAGAAATGTAAAGAATACAGAACTCTCAACAGTGTATCAACAATTAAAAAATATTAACTAGAATCATCTAACATCAAATGGAAAAGAAAGTAGACAGATATTTACAAGAAGATTTATCTATTTGGATTCTAAAGAAACCAAGCAACACAAGAACTTATCTTCCCCTGCATCTTATAAAAAAATCTGTGACTAAATAAACAAATAATGATAGCCTTTATTGACACTGAAAAAGAGTTTGGAAAAATAAGTTTAAAATACTCAAGAGGTACTAAAATAGATTACAGAAATCAAATAATAATTTTACACAACTACAAAAATCAAAACACAATTACAGGACAATAAGGGTTACAAGCAAAGATAACTAAAAAGCATATACCAGGTGTGGATTATTCCCCCTGTTGTTTAACCTATAAACAGATTATAGCATGAAACAGTTTTCAGAAACCTGCAACAACAGAAAAAGCATTAATGGTATGCTTTACAATACACTTAGATTAATAGATAACATTGCTGGGAGAACTTCAAACTCTACACAAAATGAAAACAATTTTAAAAGTAACTTCCAGAATGAAAAAACAAGAATTGTGAAGCATATATAAATTGGAAACCAAAAAACTGCGGTATAGCTTGAGGATGAACATCTAATCTGGATCAATGCATTTAAATACTTGGCAAGTTTCATAACAACAGATGTAGACATTAAATGTACAATTGTACTAGGTAAAGAAGTATTTAATAGAAAAAGATGTTTGACGATGTCAAAGATTATTGCTTTGAATAGTAGGAAATGTTTCATTAATAGTTTAATTTGGAGTATTTGTACTTAAGCATCAGAGACTTGGACCCTGAGGAAATCAGAAAAGGAAATTTGAAATATGATGCTAGAAGAAAGTTCTGAAGGTTTCATGGATAAAGAGAGTGAATAATATACACTGTTTATTAACAGGAGTGTTTTGATTATTTAAATAATAAATAATTGCAATAATTACTGAATTTATTAAATTAATACTCAAAAAATTAATTAGGTGTTAATTAGTCAAGGTTAGCAAGCGAAGCGAGTGTAGGTTAATTTTGGTTAAATTATATTTATAAAATAAATAAATATAAATAACCATTTATTAAAATTAATAAAGAGACTGTTCATTTTCCACCGAAATCCGATTGACTACTTTGTTTTTAAATAAAGCTGTACCTGCGGTGGCGTTAATACATAAGTAACAAAACCAAAAATAAATGGAAAAATATTTATAAACTACTGAAAAACTTTTAACTTGAAGTTGATGATGACAAATTTTAGAAAGAAGCCTACATATACAGACTTGAAAATGTCCAAATCATATGCTACAAGAATTTTGTATTAATCATGTGGCAATCTCCAACAAAAATATAAAAGAAATTCTTTATATTAAAGTAAGAAAACCAGTTTTTGATTCGGATCACCAATTAACCCAAATTAAATTCAAACATAAACGTAATGTTCATATTAAAAAGAATATATAAATCTGAAGAAACAGAAAAATTCAAAAAATAAATTAATCTACTTAAAGATAATGATTGGAATAACTTAAAACAAGGAACAATTAAAGGCACAGAAAACCGTTTTCCTTCCTTTAAAAATAATAAGAGAAAATGATGGAACAAAAAATGTGAAGAAGCTTTAGAATTAAAACATAAATTTTGGCTTATACATAATTCCATCAACAATGCTCAAGAATAGGATGAAATAGAATGGTCCACATGTAAAAAAGAAACGTCCAAAATAATAAGAGTTGAAAACCGAAAATTTGAAAAAGACTGTACAAAGAATGGTAAAGAACTTTAGCAGAAATAACATAAGTGGCTTTTATCAAGCTATCGGACACCACATCAAACACATTAATGCAAGGCCCACTTACATTAATTTTATAAATGAAAAGCAAGAAATAATGATGCTCTCGAGATAACTTGAAAGCCTTAGTAAAATATTTTGAAAATCTACTAAATTGCCCTGAGCCCAACAAAACTTTTAATTTTGATAACATACACAACATTAATTTTCTATATTCCAAACCACCAAATAAAGAAATTATAGTCATAATAAAGAGGCTTAAAAACATTAAAACTAGTGGAGGAAACAACATAAGTCACAGAAATGTTGAAATGTGCTAATGAAGGAATTAGAGTTGTTATTCAAAGCGATTTGGCAGCAGACTGAAAAAAATTCCCAATACAAAATCATTTTGATGGATTAATTCATCCATTAAAAAAGGAAATAAGATAGATTTAAATATAATTATAGAGGCATATCTCTCCTTTTTATACCATATAGTTCTACCTGATAGAATACAAGAAACAATAGACAAAGAGCTAGGGAATAATATCAAAATAGTTATAGGTCAAGAATATGTGCAGAACAAATTTTTAAACTTAAAATGTTATTACATTATAAATAAGTATCCTGAAATGACCATGATTTTTGTAACCTCAAAAAAACACTCGATTCAATTCATAGAGAATCACTATTTAAGATATTAAAAGAATTTAAAATTGATCCTAAAACTATAAATATCATAAAGGAATCATTAATTGAAACATTTTCTAAAATTAAATTTATGGAAGTAATGTAATGCTCTTTGAAATCAAGACAGAAGTCAAGCAAGGAGATGGGATATCCCCTTCTTTTTTTAACTGTGTCTTAGAAAAAATTATAAGAGAATGGAGAATAAAATTAAAAGAACTAGAAATAGAACAAAATATTAAAATATTAACTTCAATAATACAAATGTTCTTGCGTTTGCAGATGATTGGTAATATTAGCAAAAGACAAAGAAGAAACCCGAAACAATATTTTAAAATTAGAAAAATGTGCAAATAAGATTGGTCTACAAATCTCATCTGAAAGAACGGAATAGTTCTGTAACTCTCAATCTAGAATTTTAACAAATAAAATTAAGATTTCAGAAAACAAAGCTTTTAAAAGAGTTAATAAATTTAAGTACTTAGGAGAAATCATAACCCCAAATGAAATAGATAAAAAAGCAATTAAATAAACAGAAAAATGGAAGCCCTTTTCAAGATCTGTAATATTTATAACAAAAAATTTTAAAATCAGACATTATAAAACGGTAATTATATTCCAAGTTTTATATGGATCTAAATGTTTACAAATTTCTAGTACAAAAATATTTTGATTAGAAAAGAAAATCCTACGGAAAATATATGGCCCAACAATTACAGATCAACAACACAGACTTAGAAGTACCATGAAAATTGATGAAAATCAAGAAAAAATATAACAATCAATAAAGAAGAAAAGGCTATGATTTTTTGGTCATACCTATAGAATAATAGATCAGCTGAAAAAATCTTCAACTATTTTGATAAAAGAAAAACCAAATCAAAATGGTTCACAGAAGTTTAGAAACCACAAAAGATAAAACGGAATATAGAGATGAATTTAGAAAGTTAATTCATAAAAGAAGGTTTCCAGAAAAGGGAAAACAATCTAAACGTCAAAGAAAATTAACAAAGAATCAGAATCAAAATATTTTGGGTAATTTCCATCCAAAATTATGCAAATGTGATCCCTAGATGATGTGAATGTAAAAAAATAAATATCACACAACTGATGATAAAGAAAGGTTACATAGAAGCTACCATTTAAAAGCCACACATAACCTTAAAAATATGCATTATAATATTAGAAATCAAGAATTGAAGAAGTTAAATCAATTTAATCTTAGAGATTACTTTCAAAATTTATCTAAAAAACCCATTTTCAAAAATCGAAATACGCAGACATCAGGAGATAGTTCATTATGTGATCCAAACTATTTAATGTGCAATTTTCATTAGCCAATAGTACATCAAAAGTTACTTGAAATATGGCGTCTACATACTAAAATGCCATGTTTCCTTATGTCAATAACATCTGCAAAATAAACATAAGAAACATACAGTGTAAACTTAAACATCGTAATCATACAATAATAGCAGTCTTCATAAATAACCTCTAAAGAACAACACGAAATTTTACATTATATACAAGAAATCATAATGGCAAACAATTACTCACCCACTTCAATAAGATGTCGCAAAGTTCTAATTGATTTTCAGATTTATTCATTTCAGAAGTAAATAAAATCTGACGCTCAAGATACATTCAAAGGAAAAATATATTCATTTCGTAAACAATCCAAGAGGAACAAAAATAAAAATTAATAAATAAATAAACAATTAAATTACAACGCACACAGACAAAAACACAACCAAAATAACACCCCAACAAAAATCCGCGGATTTCACCTGTTTTCCAGATGACTAATATCAGCTGTCAAGACTCAGTGTTCATATTAGCCAACGTTGAAAACCAGTTAATGTAATAATTATTAAATAACAATGTTACCAAATTTAGTCAGTAATAATAAATAAGAATTAATATTACTAATTTAAATTAATCATAAAAATCAATATGTCTCCTGAAATATTTTCCTGTACGGTAATACAGAGTGCCACATATAAAACGCAACCCAACCTTATATTGGTAGGTATTGAAATAAAAAAAAAGGCATGTGTAAATGTAATCTTTATTATTACCACCCAATACCTTACATTTAGAGTAAATGTTGGAAGTGGCCGCCATCTTCTTGAACACAAGCTTCAACTCTTTTTACAGCGTTTCTTGTAACTTTTTTCAAAGTTTGTGGCTGGATATTTAATACAGCTTGTTCAATTATTGACTTTCAATTGTTCAAGTGCTCGTGGTTTGTTGCTGTAGGCTTTTTCTTTGAGGTAACTCCGTAGAAAAAAATCCGCCGCAGTTAAATCTGGAGATCTTGGTGGCCACAAGCATCGACCGATAACACGATTACCAAAGAATTCCTCGACGAAATCAGAAGTTGAACCCGCGTAGTGCGATGTCGCACCGTCATGTTGTAGCCGGCAGTGTCTGTCTTCCTCTTCCAAGAGTGCGATGAACTGAAAAAAAATATCCTGATATCGTTCTGCATTAATGGTGTACTCGAAAAAAATAGGACCTATTATCTTCTTCCGCGATATCGCGCCCAACTTCTGCGGGTGTAATTGTTTTTCGTGATAAACGTGGGGATTTTCAGCACTCCAAATTCTACTGTTTTGGCTGTTTACGTAGCCATCCAAATGAAACCGTGCTTCATCTGTGAAAAATAACGAATCCATAACATTAATTCCCTCACGCAGAAATCGACGGAACCGTTGACAATATTGTAGCCGTTTTTCTTTGTCGGGCTCAAGAAGTTGATGAACCGTTTGAATGCGTTAAAGTCGTAATTGTAATTGTTTGGTCGCCCGATGAACAGTTGATTTAGACAAATTAATTTCAGCAGACAAACGTCTGATCGATTTATTTGACGAGGCGAGTAATCGATCTTTGATTTCAGTGACTGTATCTGTATTCAACACTGACGCAGATCTTTTGTGTTCCTTGTTATTAACAGAACCGGTCTCTCTAAATTTTGCGACTAACCTTAATACTGATGTTTTGTTAGGAGCCGGTTTATCTGGGTACTTATGGCGAAACAAATCTTGTACTGCAACCACTGATTTCGTACTGAAGTACGACTCAACAATGAAAACACGTTCATCTAGCGAAAACACCATCTTGTCTCTAGCGATACACTGAACGTTATGATTGCATTGTTGTTACTATCGGTAGTGTTCTACTGCGTCGCCGCGATGTTCAGATGTTGGACGAGTCCATGTCAGTAACAAGTAGAGGAGTACGCTTGACTTTTGAAATTTCATGGATGAGTGATTGATGGGTTGCGTTTTATATGGGACACTGTACTTAGGGTCTAAACCAAAATATTAATAAGCCCAAGTGTTAATTTAAAAATCAAAAATTTAAACAATATTGAACTAGCGAAGAAATTTCGTTTTAGTTAAGCTATTGGATATTTGTGTTCGTATGTCCCACGATAATTTAAGTAGAATAACACTAAACAAATTCTATGAAATTTTGTTAATTTACTATATCAATGAAGGCTAAACATTTACTGCACATTAAAAAAAGTAAGCTATTTATTTAGCTGATAAGGGCAATGTGCTTGAGACGCATTTCAGTCACCTGTAAATAAGTTGATATATCCTTAACCCTTTCTACTCGGATGAGCAGTACTGCTGGTCATTGCCATTTTTACACAACCTCGGAGTTGTTTTAGATTACATTGTCCTCTCAGGTCGGATGGCCAGCGCTACTGGCCGCTAACGATTTCCCGTTCTACTCCGATGTCCGGCCCAGTTCGCCACTCTACGCACTTTTTTTTTATTTCACGTAAATAACTGTATTCTCTCTGCTTGGTAGAGAAATGATGAACCTAATGAAGTTTATGTTTTATAGGTTGGCAACGTTTAGTAATAAACGGTTTGACGATTAATGATAGTTATTCCCGTTGCTATGCTAGGCTAGTTATCTGCTAGGGTGTCGTTTGTTTACGTCATGTGTGGTTATATGCGTCCAATATGAGTGATACATTCAATCTTCTTGTGAAATCTGACGATATAAGAGATGAACTGGAAGATATAGAAGCTGATTATTCTAGTGATTCAGCTCATGAGAGTGATGTTGATTCTAGTGTAGGTGAATAATTTGAGCGTGAGGTAAGAGTTGAATTTGGTGATTATAATTTATCAATAGTCCAAAATGATGAGAAAGATAACGGAGGAGAAGGGAACGAAGTGGAGGATGAAGACGGTTGGAAGGAATGAACTGAGGGTGATGTAAGTTTCAATAAATTTATTTCTGTAAATAATAATGGCTTTCAACCATCTCGAGGCCCAAGGCCACAATCAGAACTTTAGAATTTTCAATTTTTTTCAATTTTTCAACTACAGAAATAGTAAATGAAAGGAATCTGTTTGCTAAGAAAAAATCTTAAAAACCAACATTAAGGAAAAATCGATCTGGTGGCCATGGAAGGATATAACTCATACCGAAATTTAAGGCGTTTTTTCAGGTGTTAATAAACATGGGAATAATCTCAAACAGGAATTAGATGATTACTTTTCAACGGATTACGATTATTATCCTTTTTTTAAGGAAACTTTTCCAAAGAAAGTTTCCAGCAAATATTTTGGAATCTACATGTTAGTGCTCCACACAATGGTCGTGTAGGAGCAACAATGTCACGTTCCGAAAAAGTGCATAGAGTTGTCCTTTATTTGAACAAAACTTTTAGACAGTACCATGCTCATGTTCCGAACACTAGTATTGATTAGAGTACAGTGAGATTTAAGGGCAAAGTACTTTTCAAGGTCTATAACAAAGCCAAGCCAACCAAGTGGGCGGATTAAAATTTTTGTAATATCAGAATCAAGCACTTGATACATTTGTGGGTTACAGCCTTACTTAGGTAAATCAACTACTGCCCAAATGGAGAGACAAGATTTGGGAGTAACCAGCAGAGTAGTGTTACAGATGGTACAAACACTTGAACAAGATTATGGCTCTGTTGAAAGACTTCATGTATTCATTGACCGCTACTGTACAAACATGGATTTAGCATCACTTTATGACAAGAAAGTTCACATTACCAGGACTATTATGCGGAGTAGAAAAGGATTACCCGATCAAGTAAGACCAGGAAGGAAAGGAAAAGCTGCACAAACAAACCAAAATGGAAGATCAAAAAAAGAAGTCTTAACAATTAAGTTGAAGAAAAGTGAAATTAAGACTTTTCAAAAAATGACAAGTTATCCTTGGTACTTTGGAGATACAAATGATGTCATTATGCTTACAACTCTGTATGATGTCTCAACCCAGACCGTGAGAAGAATAAAGAAAAAAGGAGTCTTAGTGAATACTATAAAGCCAACTGTGGTATGCAAATATGATCAGTCAATTGGTAGAGTAGATACATCAGACCACTATATATCATCTTATATATTCATTCAAAAATCTATAAAATGATGGAAGAAGGCGTTTTTTGGTTGTTAGAATGTGCAATTTTTAATCCATTTTTACTGTTTAACAAGGAAAAACCAAAAAATCAGAAAGATAGACAGAGAAAATTTAGAAAGCAGCTACTCAAACAATGAGTAGGAGAAGTATGATGTCAATAAAAGGCGCAGACCATCTGATATTGTAGAAGAGAAGTGCTTAAATGGCAGACTGCATATCATGTACCCCCTTGAGGATAGGTAAACCAAAGACTGTGCTCTGTGTATGACTGAAGTGGAATAGGAGCCCAAAAAAGAAGCAAGTTCTATTGAAAAACTGTGAATTCAAACAGGACCTTTGTGATGGACTATGCTTCAAAAAATACCACACTAAGAAAAGTTTTAAAAACTAAATTTATTAAAAAATTGCAATAAAAATCACACTATCAGTATAGTAAATGTCTTTTTCCATTAGTAATTATTAACTTTGGTCATTAGCCCCTTCCCACATCAAAAGAAAAAAAAAATGTAAGCTTAAATTGCGACATTTCACACGAAACTAAACACTCATACTTAATTCCGGATAGGGACAGCAGCTGCTTCAGAAACAGTCGTTGTTGGTAGAGGAGTTCTACTATTAACGATTTTCCTCGCTTAAGGATAGCTTATTTTCTGCAGCATCTTGACTTCCTGAATTTTCATCTCCAATTTACATAAAGGGCAGTTTCTTGACCGACTGTTATGATGTTCTTTGCAGTTAATGCAAACAGGAGGATCTTTGCACAGATCGCCTTCATGAGTTTCTATTCCACACACACAGATTTTTTGTCGTACACATTTGACTGCAGTGTGTCTGAAACGCTGACATTTAAAACATTACATAGGCTGCGGGATAAATGCACGCACATCTAAGCGATGAATTCCAGCCCGTCCTCTTTCAGGCAAATTAGATCTATTAAAGGTTAATGCATGTAACGCTGAAGGAAGAACTTTACCATTTCTTTTCGTGGTTAACCTGCGGCAATGAGTCACTCCTTCATTCGACATCTCCTTTATTATTTCCTCTTCCGTGCAATTAAGAAGATCACGACAAACAATGACTCCCGACGAAGTGTACTGTGTGGTTGAATAAACACAGGGAACTCGCCAATCTTCTTTATAGCTTGAACCTTTAAGCTCTGATTATCATTTACGGTTTCGACATATAAAACATTAAAAGTCTTATGAATCTCCTTAACAGGACCACCTGTTTGTTATTTCTCTGGCAATCAAGAGTGGACTGGCTTTCTGGAAGTTTCCATTCTCTCTCGTTATTACTAAATGCCTAGGCTTGGGCGTGATGTTGCTGAACAGAACTTTACGCAAATCTTTTCTAATTCTGTCAGTGTCTTTCTTTATCTGATCAGATTTCTTGCTGCGTTTCCGCTTTGCTTCTGGCGAATCGGATGTTTCTAAACGAGGGTGTTTACGCGCACCCTCTGTCACGTTTGTTTGTTCAAGAATTTCCATTTACTTCGATCCCTTCTGTAGCAAGGCTAGCCGCCGGGGTGCACCCCCCACTCCAGGGTTACTAACCTTGGAGGTCCGATTGGTACTCCGGTGGAACCGGCATATGTCCTGGCAGAGAGTGGATGCGCAATCTCTGCACTGACTCCAGGCTCCTACTCACCAAAGCTTTCAGAGCTCCCATGCACCGACATACATGGGCACCATTGCTACATGCTTGCCATCGCAGGGGGCATGTGGACAACGGAAGGGTCTCCGTTACACCTGCAATAACTTTGACCCTGGCCGCCACATCGCCAGCTCTAAATATGGTATGAGTCCACTTCCAAATCGTTTAGTTGTGCATGATCTGCAGGTGGCCGATAAATCCAGTCCGTCTGGTGACCTGAAGGTGGAAACAGGTCAAAAAGAAAAACATATCCGAGCAATTTACTCGGAACCCCGTTAGCCAGCTATATGTATTGTACGTAAGTACAGCTAGTAGATTTTTTTTTTTTCTTTGTTTTACGGACATCGACTGCTAGGGTTATTAGCCCTCGTCACATTCTTAAAAAGAGGTTAGTATCACCGTCAGGGTCGTCATATTTAAGGGTGTAAAGGGCCCTTACATTTTTATTTAAAAGCACAAAGTAGACAAAACATTAATTCACAACAATAAACAGACAACACTTATGGGGTGTAAAGGGCCTCGATCTTAAAATTTGAGATAATATCCCAAAGAACATAAATGGAAAATGTAAGTCTTTACTATACCATTATGTCCTACTACCTGTCTCGGTTGTTTATTTATTTAAGCACCCTCCGAGCGACCAGAACCGCCGTTAAGCAACATATCAGTCACCCCAGGATGCCGTGGCAGTTGACTCCCCCCGATAAGCAATCCTGTAGGACGTAACCCATCGGGGTCCTCCCAGCGTCATAAGAGCAATCTGACCACCTGTTCAGGACGGCCAAAAAGCCCCTCGGCGGGGAGGCTGCCCATCCCGGTCCTGACCTACTTGGCTACAGGCATGCGTTGCGCATACCCATAGCCTCGCGCCTTCAGTCCACCCTTGAGGGTTCCCCATGCCATCATTGGACACACCCCGACTCACTGCTCTTGCATGCAGGCGAGCCAGGGCGGCCTAGGCAAGAGGGCTACCTCCCGTCACTAGACGTGCCACGCTTCGAGACTCCCTTATATATATAAAACTATCCCTTAGAGTTTGTTTGACACAGCTTTAAATTTTTCACTTTTACAGACTTTTAAAAAGTCCACTGGCGTGTAAATCAGCGACTATTTTTTCTTCATTTTCATTATCCAAATCAGCAGCAATACCATTTCTTAGCTGGAACCTCATTCTGAGGTCCTCATATATGGTACACTCTTCCATTAGACGCTTAATTATAAGTGTTTTATTACAAACACCTCTCTCTTCGCCGGTTAACAAATATGAATTTATTATTCGCGTGTGACCAATTCTAAGCCTGGTCACAGCTACTTGTTCTCGGCGAGTCAACTTCACGTCGCTTTTCCATTTATATGGAGAAATTTTTATTGAGTTTAATTTTGTATTTAAACCCCTCCAATCAGTATTCCACTTGTTTCTTATTATGTTAATTAGACAGTTTTTAACATCTGCCAACCTTACAGGAATTGCATTCAAAAAATCGCAGACTGTTGCCTTTCTGGCAGCTTCGTCTGCACTTTCATTACCTGCAATACCAGCATGCCCTGTAGTCCATACAAATACGCATCGCTGTCCTCGTTGATGTAGAACGTACAAAATGGTCAGGATGTTTGCTATTAGGACATCCTCAATGTTCTTGTTCCGAATTGCAAGAAGTGCACTTAGAGAATTGGAACATATTAGCACTCTCTCTTCACAATAGTGCTCTGTGTACCGAAGAGCTTGCTGTATGGCAGTAAGTTCTGCCGTATAGACACTGGCCATATCTGGCAGTTTCCAAAAATGGGCTTCTTCATTTACATATATGGAGCATCCAACACCATGTTCGGTTTTAGAACCGTCCGTATACGGTTAATTCTAATATGTTCTTCGTAGCTATTGACGGTTGCCAAAAATTCGTGTTGGAGATCACTGCTGGCTTCTTTTTTTATTTCTTCCTGAGAGAAATCCAACCTTGTATTTACCGCTGGCAAGAGCCATGGCGGTATTTCTCTCATAGAAATTGCTGATGTATCTGGAATAGCAATTTCGTGTTTCCTTGTTAATTCGTGGTACCTAATTCCGGCTGGTCTGGAATAGGTAGCACGATGTTCATATAATGTAGCCATAGGATGATTCTTAAAAAGTTTGTTATTTATATGAGCAGGAAAAGCCCATACTTTTGCTGCATATCTTAACAAAAGGATCTCTCTTCTATAATGTAGTGGCATTATTCCGGCTTCGGACGTTAGACTAGTCGCCGGACTTGTGCGGAAAGCGCCTTCGCATATATTATTCCGCTATTATGAATTACGTCTAACTTTCTTAAATGCTTCCTAGCGGATGAATATACAATACATCTGTAGTTTAGTTTCGATTGTACCAATGCCTTATATAGTCTCAATAATATTTGTTTATCTGAGCCCCAATTGATGTTTGATAAACATTTTATAATGGTTAGGGCTTTTTTGCACCTATCACTCAAGTCCTGTATGTGTAATTCCCACGTAAGGGATTTATCCAATACCAGTCCTAAAAATCTCACATTGTCCTTATATTGTAATGGATTGTTGTCGATTGTCAAAATATGACTTTGGTGAGAAATTCTCTTCCTACAGAAGTGTACACAGCACGTTTTTTCTAGTGAAAATTGGAATCCATTATTCCTTGTAACTTCAATAAGAGCGTCAATCGCTCGTTGTAATTTGTATTTCTCCATAGCAGTCTTGTTGCTGGCATACACAATTGCCAAATCATCAACATAGACGCTTTTGCTGATTTCTACTGGAATGGATAATATCAATTTATTAATGGCAATCGTAAACAAGGTACCGCTCAACGGCGAACCTTGTGGTATGCCATTTTCCAAGCTTCTTTCAGATGAATATTCATTGTTGACGCATACTTGGAAAGTACGGTCATTCATATAGTTGCTGAGTAAAACTGGCAGATTGCCACGAATGCCCCATTCGTGTATCTGGAGCATTATTCCATGTCGCCAGGTCATATCGAAAGCCTTCTGAAGATCAAAGAAGACTCCAACAATATGTTTCCTTGTAATAAAGCTGTTATATATAATATTCTCTAAGTTGGTCATTTGATCAGTGGTAAAATGGTATTGTCGAAAACCTGCTTGATATGGATCACTATATATCACCATAATATCAATTAGGTTTTCTTTTTCTAAAATCCAAACGAGTCGATTATTAATCATTTTTTCAAGTATTTTTCCCATATCGCACGTCAAAGAGATAGGACGTTAGCTATTGGGATCTGTTAAATTTTTATTTTTCTTCGGTACTGGAACAACATGAGCTTTTTTCACTGCTACGGGTACATTTCATCCCGCCATATTTGATTATATAGTTCTAGTAATCTGCGTTTTGCAGTGGTATTCAGCTGCCGGATCGTGTTATAATGGATTTCATCCGGACCAGCAGCTGTGTTGCCTGCTTTCTCCAACGCTTTCACGAATTCTTCCATTTTAAACGGTACATTGTATGAGTAATTATACTCAGTTCTGAAATTTAGTAGACCTTCAAGTTCTGCTTTTTTTCTTAGAAAATCTTCATCGTAGTTAGCCGTTTTGTTGGCCTTCTCGAAGTGATTGGATAATAACTCTGCAATTATTATAATTTTTTTTATTGTTATTTTTATTATTATCATTACTATATAGTTAAAAATACCCAGTGTGATCCTTCATTTTTCAAAGTTATAAAAAATTTTAACATTAACATTTAAATTTATTTTTGGCTTTTAATTTTTAAAAACAGACTTACTCACACTTTCAGCTAATAAACAGAAAAACAGATGCTGAGCTATGGGAAGTGAAGAGTGTAACACCGTGTTTGAGCTGATGGAGAAACAGCCACAACCAGCAGTGCTGGCCAAATGACCTGAGAGGACTTTCTGTTATGTACGACTTTCAGTCTGACCGGGATATGGGTCTAGTCAGCAGTTCTGGTCATCTGACCTGAGAGGACAATTCTTAAATTACCCTTATGAATGCTAAAGGTTAAAGTAGAGGTTAGTATGTCCTTGAGAACTGGATATCCATATCTCAGTTGATAAGATAATGGTTGGTATCAATGAAAAGGTTGAACAAGTTGATGATTCTTGAAAGGGGACAGCAGCCATTTCAGTCATTATTAGAATGCTAACTAATTGTATGTTAATAAAGACCAAACAACAAATCTGAAGCTAACATATGAAAAATTCTTGACTGTATTCATGCATTGAAAATACTCATTAAATAATGAATATTAGTTTACTAATATAATAGATTAGTTTATATTACACTATTAACAACTAGACCTCAAGTAAAACCTTCTGAGTAACATGTAATGTTAGCATAACTTCTCACTGGCCTAGTAATAATTCTGATGAAAATACTGAGTGGAATTATATTCAAAATAATTTTTTTACTAACTCTTCTAATATATAACAACCTTCATTTAAAGATTTTTTGCTAATGATTATATTCTAGGAAAAATAAAAATTAAGTTTCAGTATAACTAGATGAGAGATTCAGTACTAAAACAATTATAATTTAGAATAAAACATAAGTAGTAAAAAAATGTAATATAAGAACTTACCAGGAACTGGAACATTTTATTATTTATAATGAAACTTATAGACATGAACCAGTCTCATAACATATTTGTCAGCCAAGTATTAGAATAGTTAGTTAAAAATAAATAAGGCTGAAATCAGTTGTATGCGGTGTTTTTAGTTATTGTAAAATGTTGTGCATTTTTATTTTTCATTTGTTAGGTATTTTAAATCCTTATCGTTCAATTGATTATGTCTTGAATGAGAAAATTAATTTTCTTTTTTTTAACAAGAGCTTGGTCTTTGTATAACCTAAGTATTATCACAGCCCGATGAAGTAGAGAATGAGGTATCCAAAAAATTTGTTATTTTGGTACTTTCACTGGTTTACATAGAAGTACAAGATGGGTTGACTTAATCAGGATGAATATCCTGAATCAGCATTAGATTTGCTGCAGATATTGCCTTAATATTTATTTATAAAATGACATTACTTTCCAGTAGTCTCAATAAAAAGACTACTTTGGTTACATTTTTAGCAGGAAGAATGAAATGTTATGATCACATATATATATATATATATATTTATAAATTGTTACAGTAAAATCCTGACGCATTGCATTCCATAGGCCATGTGTGTTGCATATCACTAAAATACTAAGAAATCCACTGTGTGATGGAATGCAATGCAGCTGCATCCTTTGTTAATTGTAATAATAATTAATTAGTCCTGCACTCGCTTCGTTACAATGAACATGTAACTTAAAAAGTTCTAATGCAGTACTTGTTGGATATACATCGTCCTATTTGTTAAACATGTACGCATTAACATTATAATATTACAGTGCATATGTAATACATTAATATTGTATTATTAATACTTTGAATGTATATCAAAAATAAATTGTATAATATTCCGTGTTTTTAAAAATAAAAGTTATATTTTAAAAAGAACAGGTTAGCGAATATAATCGAACTTTGGTTTTCAAACAGTTAACATAGGTGAACTAAATATAAATAGTCATCTCGGGAAATTAATGTACATAATTTCTTTGATCGTCGAATTGTTTAAGAGGTGCAACGAACAACAAGAATAAGAGCGTATTATTCAACGGAGTCCACATCGAAGACGGATATCAGCAGAGTACGGTGCTGATAAGTACGGTGCTTGATCGATTCAATCTTCAAACTTCAGCGACGTAGAAGAGAGGACATCTCTACAAGCTGTTCCAGCCGGCAGAATTGGTGAATATAATCCTGATCGACAACCCGCTCATCGAAGGCATGACCAATCGTCGGAATGCAACTCAACCGGTCAACGAATACAACCAATCACCATGTATATAATGATAAAAATAGTACTGTAGGTAAGAAAATATTTAAATATTATGTAAGAAATTTTGATAATTTTGTGATATATATAATTTGTGTATGTGTAGTATAAGAAATATTGATATTAAGATTTAAAATGGCAACACCGATGCTAGAAAAAGAGGATTTAGACACGGTCTCTGTACATGGATTTAAATACTAGATCGTGGATACCGCTGTACTTTGGTGGTTGGGTTTCAATTAACCAAACATTTCAGTAACGGTCGAACCGAGACTGTTCAAGACTACACTTCATTTACGCTCATATATATCATCCTCATTCATCCTCTGAAGTATTATCTGAACGGTAATTTCCGGAGGCTAAACAGGAAAAAGAAAAACACGGTCCCTGATTTTACAGGAGATCCGTTAATATTAAACCAATTCATCACTTTATATGACGAATTAATAGCTAACTTTTATGTTAGGAAAGACCCCGATGATTTCCAGAACGAATGTCTAATTTTTAAAATTTTAGAAAAAATTAAAGAACCAGATTTAAAATTAATGATAGGTGGTAGGTAGTTAAAAAAAAGTAATAATTATGATGAAGAATTTTTGACCGATTACATTTTAGGGGATACGATCCTCGGAATAAACAATTTTAATACATATCTAATTGAAACTATGAATATTTTAAGATTTTTAAGATTAATACACGGTAATGAAACAGTAAATAATTACATTCAGAATTTTACAAATGATTATAACAGCTGGCCAATGTATAGTAATAATAATAATTTTTTTTTTTTTTGCGGAGAGAGGTGGAAATGCATTTACGCACGGTGTCGGGCTCCCGCTGATGGTATTATCCAATCACTATCAGCAGACTACCGACTAAAACCATCCCCTTTTCTACCAGGACTCGACCCGTGGCGGTGGTGGTGATGATGATAATTATGAGAAGGAATATGTAAATAGTGAATATATATTGGCAATTAATATTGCTGATGGAGAAAAAAATAAGCATAGCAGGAAGAAAAGGTGTAGCGGTATTAATAATAAAATATTGCTAAATATTAATGCTGATGAAAATAAATGTAATGATACTGATTGTATGTGGCAAAAATAAATGAAGACGATAAGTATATTATGGAATAAATATATAGTAATAATAATATTTTAAATGAAAATAATAATGATATTTATTGTCAAATAGTAATTAAAATAATACTGAAATAAATGATAACGTTAGTGAAATAATTACAGAGGATATTATTAATAAGTTGCTAAAAATCAATGATGTTACATATAAAGAAAATAATAAAAATGTTAGGAAAAAAATGATAGGAATAATAAAAATACATTGCCGAAAATAAGCGAGTTAATAAAGATATTATTGATGAGAATAATGAAATATATAATGATAATAATGATATTATAATAATAGTAATATTTTGCTGAAAAATGTGGAAAATACGGGAGATAATGAAGATAATGTTAAAATGAAGAAAGAAATTAATGAAATGACGCGACGATAGATAATATTAGTATTAAGTTGCCAAATAATATTGAAGGAAATATTGATATTAATGAAATAATAAATGGTAATGATTATAATAAAATAGAAACGAATATTGAAACTAATGAAATGTTGCCAGATAATAAATGCGATATTAGGAAAAACAAAAGCAGTAATATTATGAATAAAAATAGGTGCCAAAAACTAAAAAAATTAAGAAAAATATCAGTAATAATTTTAATATGATTAAGCAGATGAAGGAGTTAAATTTATCAAATATCGGGACCGATCATAAGAATTGGAAGAAGAAGAAATAATTAAAATAAATAAATTTCTGATATTGAACCGGTAAGGAAATAAAATAATTAAGTTTATGAAATAAAGAAATAATTGAATTTAAACAATATCCTATATTCAACTAAAAGGTACAAGGAAAAAGTAATTTTATGTATATAAATTAATGAAAAATAAAATGTTACGATAATTAAATTCATAAAATTCGGCAATAATTATGAAGGAAATAAAACATATAATTATATGTATTAAGAAGTATTACTGATTATTGAATTTTTATAAATACTTAAAGAAATTAAGTATTATTAAAATAATTATTTGAATAAAATAAAAACAAATGTTAAAATAAAATAAACGTAGAAGAATTAACTTATGCACTATGAAATTAAATAATTTTATTTATTATGTTATATTTAAAAATTATGTTAACATTGTGTTAAAAGGATGAATAAAAAAATGTAAGAATGAGATACTTTTACAGTTGTACGACAAAGATTAAGTCACGTACATTAGATAATAATATCAAGGCTACATTACAATGAAAAAACTGTTTTCAGTATAAAATAAAATATAAAATGTTACAAAATATATTTAATACAAGAATTAAAATCAGAAAAAAATGTATATATATATATTATGCATCCAAAATAATTATTTGAAATAAATGTATTATTATCAATAAATCTATTATAAAGATTATCTGAAAGTATTTGTTATATATTATTAATGAAGAAATATTATGTTTATTTTAAGAATTGTTATATGAATAATTAATTTTTAAATGAAGTGACTGATGCTATAATTGTAAATGACAATGAAAACGATCTTGGTCAAGATTAAATAAAGTAATAGGGTATATTAAATGCTTAAATTTTACCACATGTTATGAATAATATTCTCAATAATTAGTCCTAAATAACTACATAAACTAAAATAAAAATAATTAATAATGGTAAAAATAAATAATTTTGGAATTAAAATTAGAAGAATTTGATTATAAGATAGAGTATAAAAAGGAAAGAAGAATAAAATCACTGGTGATAGGATCTTCAGATATTGTCAACTATTAATTATAGTCAATATCAAGTAATATTAAAATTGGTTAATAATAATCCAAGAAAAATTAAAATACAAAAATTATTTGAAAATACTAAGAAAAAAATAAATGTAGAAATAGCTGAAAATAATTCTGTTGATAATATAATTGATTTTGTTAAAGAATATTTGATACCAAATGTAAAATAAAGTTTTTACTTTGATTTTTATGAAACATTTACAACTGTTATAGCCGAATATTTTAGAAGTAGCCAATTGCAATTAATTAAATGTAATAGTAAATAATTAGATATTGTTAATGATGATGAATTACAAGAAATGATGCATAATTATCATGTAAGAAAAACAAATCTTCGTGAAATACAAGAAACATATCAACAGATTAAAAGAAAGTATTATGCTCTGAATTTAAAGGCACACATACAGAATTATGTTAATAAATGTGAAATACGTTGAAAAACGAAATAGTTATATTCAATAATTAAATTGTAAAAATATTTTCTTTATGAATGAAGTTATTTGTAGAACAAGAAACAGTCTGGAAGGACGCATAGTTCCTGTAATCTCAAGAAGTAAATCAACACACGTACCCTAAAGGATAATAATAAGTTATATACAATGCAATAAAGTAAAAATGTACGGATACATTTTTGAAATAAAAAACATTCAGTTACATATGATTTATTTAAAATTAGCAGGATAATTGTATAATGATATGTAAAACAACTGTATTTAGCAAACTACATATTAAATAATCTGAATATAAAAGAATACCCAAAATAATTATTTAACTAGTGGAATTTCTGAAGAGATATTCCAATACATATGCTATTAAAATAAAATTCAACATAAAGTTAAATATAATTAAAATTACAAGAAGTATATGTTAAGAAAGTCCAAAAACAAACTAAAATGAAGAACAAACATAACAAAAAAAAATTACATCAATGAATGAAAAAAGAACAACGGAGATTTAAGGAAGACATTATAATACAAAAAATAAAATTCATCTCAAATATAAAATGTCCTAGAAAGATTAAGAAAATTTGACAAGAAGACCAACCTTCCAATACAGAAGCTAAATCTTATGTAAATCCTGGTGCAGGTACATCTTCATTTCTTAAATAAATTTCATAATCCCAGATTCTCATGAACAGAAGCAGCAGAAAATAAAAGTATTATGATTAATTCTGGAATTGTACCGGTTATTTTAGGTATAGCTAAGTTTGAAAATATGTATCATACTTTTGTGCATTACTATGATTTAAATAAGTTGTTTAATAAAATAGAAAGCTTGAATAACATTTATATAAATGAGTTATAAAATATTAATAAATTAAATTATATTAATAACGAAGAATTGTATAATACTTGAATAAGCAGTAGTAAAGATTTTGTTACAGAAAATAGCAGTAAATATAGAGATGTGAATAATTATATAAGATTTATTAATCATACTAAGCTTGAAATAGAAGAAAAGTTAGAAATAAAATTACATATTGTTAAGCAATAATAATAATAATATGCACAGAAAAAGAGGAATAATAAATGGTTTAGGTTCAATTATAAAAATGATTACTGGTAATATGGATGCTAATGATGGAATAATATTAAATGAGATAAAATAAAAACAAAATAATATAATTGATCGTATAAATAAATAATCAATATACTGTAAATGTAGATATTATAAGTGAATTTAATAAAACAATACAGGTAATTGAAGGTAATTTTAGTGAGTTGAAAAATAAGTTGTTATTAATAAATAATAATGTAAATGATTTTATAGAATTAGAAAAAATAAGAAATTTTCTTAATCAGTTAAATATATTACATAATACTGTATTAAGCCTTGTACAAGATACAGAAAACAGTTTAAATTTTGTAAGCTAGGAATGCTACATCCAAGTAATATATCCACAGGAGAATTATTCAATGAAATAATGAAAATATCTAAATATTATAATAATCGACTACCACTGAACTTTAAGTAATATAAGATAATTTGAGAATATGTTAAGAATTAGTTGTAAGATTTGTAAATCTATATATATAATTTTTTGAATATTAGAACAATTCATTCTAATAAAAAATGAATAATTTTTTAAGACAGAAAGTTACAGTTCACCAGCTATCTCTCCGGTTCTCTGTATAGCTTGTCCAAGCTGAATTAGCACAGATCTGATGAACAGTATAGCTATATATCTTGCTGCCTAACGAGCAGGAGCTTATTATACTATTAGATTAAAGACAGTATGTATACGGTGCAGCGATTGTTTATTCCAAACAATAAACAAATTCACTTCTTATATTTATTAGTTACTTACTTAATCCTGAGTTTATATATTATTAAACTAATAATCTATTTATTAGATACTGAAATAGGTATATTATGAAATATTATGCAGACTAATCGCTGTTACTGATTAGCATTTAGGCTAAAGTATATTTATTTATAGTTTTATAATTGTATATAATATCCAAGCCAAACAAGCATAAGTTTGATGTTTACTGTTTATGCTACCGCTCTTCACTCTTTGTTCTGGAAGCGACGAACAACCGTACGCTAGCCTAGGCAATGAGTCGAATGGTTTGTGTAAATATTAACAGAATATGTCATTCTAAACTTTCAAATGAAAGATTAAAACTCTATTTATACAACCCATTCCTGATTCATTCAGAGACTAACTTGTTTTTGTAAATGATTCCGTTCTAATTTATACTGTATTTGCAGTTGCATATGATATATATATATATATATATATATATATATATATATATATATATATATTATAAATTAAATTATTACAAACAATAACATGAATCATATGATTTTTGGCGGGCAGTTATGTGAAGACTCGGTTTTCTCTTTAAAATTTAAATCCTTTTAACATCTTTAAATAAATGTTCACTTTTTTGTTGCTCGTTATAAATCCTCGCGTTTTTTGTTACTCTTTTTTATTGAATTTTTCTAATGTGGTTGGTTAGTCTAGTACCAACCATCAGAGACTCAACATGTGTTAAAACTTGTCCAGTTAATTGTGTGTGTCCGAAAAGTAAGGTAATTCTCCGATTACACCGTTTCTTTGAGTTAGTTTATTCTTGAAAGCAGTAGGAAGTCTTAAATAAAATGTTAAAAGTAATTTATTCGCGTTAAATTAGTAACTGATAAATAAATTGCTGAAACGAACAAGTAGAGGAAACGACGTGATCGCAGACAAAGAAAATTAAACTTCTAGGAACTTTGACAACATTAAAATTAGAGATAACAAAAAACAGTTTTGATCGGAATGCGATATGACATAAAGTGTTAAAATTTTACATAACCGAGGGCTGCTTGCCTTCTCTAAGTAAACTTACCGCAAAACTGAAAAGCGATGGGATATTTAATGGGCAAAAGAGTAACTTACGGACACTGTTGTTTAACATGGACATCAAATGGAAGAGAATCAGAAATAACAGGGCAATTCTTATTGAAAAACATGGTATTCAGTAAAAACGGTTTGTGTATTTGAATAAAGTTGAAGGAAGACCAATCGTCGATGAGACTTATGTTTTAAGTTTTTAAGTTCTCATTGCCAACATTTCTGTTGGCAACCTTCAAATGCATCCGAGTGTTTTGCTGTGCCAATTTCAAAAGGAGAAAGGATAATATTTAACCATACCGGTGGTGAAATGGGATTCGTTCCCGACTGCTTGACAGTATGGAAAACCAAATCTTCCTCAGGTGATTCTCATTCTCAGATGAACTGCAACATGTTTTTAAAGTGGATAAGAGAAAAATTAATGCCTAACTTGCCAGTAAACAGTGTCGTTATTTTAGATGCTTCTTATCACAGTGCTGAAGAAAACCGAGCAACAAATTCACCCTCAACAAAAAAATCAGTGGTTGACTGGCTGCGGGCTAACAGTTTACCATTCCATGAAAATCTGACGAAAGTTCAGTTGTATGAAACAATTAAAAAAATAAAGATTATCTGAAAACATAAGATGTAAGATAGATAAGATACTGAAAGAAGGCGGGTTCTTGTTTTACGCCTATCCCCATATCATCCCGATTTCAATCCCATCGAGATGATACGGGAACGGGTGAAGAACTGGATCGCAGCTGAAAATGTACAATTTACGACAGCTGCAACAATGGAAATTTGTTATAAAAAATTCACAGAACTCTCGGTTGAGAACTGGATAAAATGTTGCGAACATGTTAAAAAACGAATATGAGTATCACAAGCTGCAAGGACCTCTAGAACAACAAATTGAATGTGAATCAATCTGGGAAGCAAGAGTTCATCAGAATCGTCAGAAGAAGACGAAAACGTGCAGTAGGGAGTGAAGTGCTACTTCGTTCGGCAATTTTGCAATTTTTTACTTTAGTTATTTGTATTATGCTATTTAAAAAATTCATAACGAAATACATTATAACATAAGGTGTAAAAGTTCCATTGAAAAAAAGATTGTCGAGCTAGTAAAAACAATCATAAAAACAAGAAATACCTACTTTTGAAGGTAATAATTATATTTATTTATTTTTTACTTTTAAATATTTAAAAATAAGTTAGCTAAATATCTATGAATTGTTTTATTTGGTTATGAATTTATTTATTTTTTTATATAAATATAAGGCTAAAAATAATTTAAAAAATTATGATGCGAATGTTTTTATTGATTGGAATAAACATTAGTATAAAAAATACTAAAAAAATGTATACCGTAAGTTAGTATAAAAGAATTAGTTAAGTTAAAAAATTACTACAAAATAAAAAAAAATTATACTGTATACATACCGTAAAATTTATTATACCGTATATATATATATATACTGTCTTCTACGAGTAGCATATTGCCCCGTGCTAACTAGGCAACCATCGCCTAGATCAGATCTGTGCCAATTGGCTTGGACAAGCTATACCTAAGTTTAACTCTTAAATGATGCAAGTATTTGACTGCAGTTTTCTGCAAAAGTATTAAGTAAAATACAGAGATTGATTAAATGCAGTTACCCGATAAGGTTTATCAGAAATAATAAAAATCCTTTTTTCTACGAAGACAGTTAACCAAATACTATCGTTCAACTCTCTATGTTCCAGTTAATTGTTGAAATTCTGAACATATTTGTTAGAGTCTGTACTGAAGTATAGACAATAATAACATGCAAACAGCTTTTTGTGGATTTTAAGGAAATTTTTTTTAAATTTTAAGGAAAGACCTTTTACAATGATATAAGATAAATGATTTCATCAAATTAGAAATCTATCTCTCTCATTACCTAGTCCCTCTTTCTAAAAGGTCAGCATGGATACCAGTAGTACGGAAGCCATTTGTGACGTCATCTAAGATGGCGGCCATCCGCAATCTTGGAAACGTCACGACTGACGTCATGAAGTCAAGATGGTGGTGGTCGGCCATCTTGGATTGTAACATCGGTGGCGGCCGTAGCCCGTCAGTGTTGCCAACTTGATTTATTTTGTGTCGACAAGGTTATATATTGAAGCAATATTTCAAAGGTTGGGAGCACTGTTGTGTGGCGGTCGGTTTGAATTAAATAAATAATATTTAACGTGAAAAAAAATTCGGTCGGCTAGAGGATTCGAACCCGGTCATGACGGGACGCGACCGACTGACGCCTTAAACCAATCGGCTGCAGTGACTCCCTGATGTAATGAGTGAAAAATGTTCTACATAAGCTGTGAATTTTAACGTCACATCAGTCTGTACACACACACACACACACACACACACACACACACACACACACACACACACACACACACACACACACACACACATATATATATACACACAAACGAATAAAAAAAATTTTAGACGTACCTCGAGGATGATCCTGGTCGTCCAGGCGATGGCGTCGGTAGGCGTTACCGCGAAGGAGAGAGGTTCTCGTCGTAGATCGTGCACCGGGAGGCGGTGTAGGCGGTGTCTGCTGCGCGTGTGTTTGCGTGCGTGCGTCAGCGGAGTGACGCGGTGTGTTCACCGTGCGAGATGCGGCGCTCAACTGAAGAATTGTGGGACCGACGTGGTGTAAAGTTGTCCGATTGACCAATCGCAGCGTTGGAATTCGAATCGGCGCATGCGCACTAGCCGTTAGTGCGTACGTGCGAACTGGATCGTCGTTTCTAATAAGAGCGGATGCGATAAGGAAAATTTTTTTTTTATAATTATCGGGTCACTAATACAAAAGTGTCTTGAGTTGTTGTAACCGGTTAAATCCAGTTGTGTGTGTGTATATAAGTGAAAAATTTGTGTGATTTCATCATTCGCAATCTGTTATTGAAAGTGAATACATCGACCGCAGAGAGAGATCATTATATTTTCATCTTAATTAGCAAGGTAAGTTTTACTTTAATTAAATTTTAAAAAATAAATACAATAAAAAAATACTTTTAAACAAATAAAATAAATAATATATATAATGAAAAAAATAAAATGTCGTCTTCTTCTTCTTCTGCTACTCACTGAAACACACAAAAAAACAATGTTACGATATATGTTATTCTAATTTGTTTCAGATATTACAACAAAAAAAAATAGAAATGATATCACCGGTAGTTATCCAAGCAATAAATAACAACGGCATCCGTCTTCGATGGGACTTATCTGACATTGAGGAATTGTACCTTCATTCAACCCTTTTGCGGTATCAGACCAACATCCTGAATCGTTTGAAGGAAGAAGGCAGACGCTTTGATGGCAACATAAAATGGTAACTATATGTTATGTGTATGACGATATTAACAATTTCTTTTGCAACTGCAAAGAAAAAAAATACCAATTTCTTTTTTTTTACTACAGGTATGTTGCTGTAAACGTCGAATTGATGAAACAGTCGCGTCTCGAATACGGAGTAGAAACAACATTTACCAATTTGTACCTGCATGGAAAAACTAGAACGGTAATAAATTTGGAAGATAACACCGACGTTGTTGAAAAATCATGGATAGAATCAGTGGAAAAGATCATAGAGACACTGACCAAATTCATCAACAACGGTAGCGGGTGAGTAATGAGTAAAATAATTTATATAGATTTAAACATTATTCGTTACTGTCCGCTGCACGGTGCCTCTAGCACATTCATTGCTACACCGAAAAAACTTGTAAGAAGAGAGGCAATAATTAATGTAAAAAATCCGCGTGATGAAAAATGTTTCTTATGGTCCGTACTAGCATACCTCTACAATCAACCTGGCAAACACCAAAGAACGGTTTGGTATGCAAGGTACGAACATGAAATTAACATGAACGGGATATCATATCCAGTAAAGGTAAAAGACATTGATCGCTTCGAAGTGTTGAACCCCACAATAAGCATCAATGTCTACGGCTATGAGGAAGATAACGATCGCGTGTACCCGGTGCGTGTTACCGAAAACCGCGATCGTACCCACTGCATACACCTATTGCTGCTTGCAGGGGAGACGAGAGATAAATTCCACTATTGCCTTATAAATACCAAACCAGGTAAAAATGGGTTATTTCGCCTCCTTTAAGGTCTTACGAAACATCACTGTAGCAGCCAATATTGCCCTTACTGTTTGCACCGTTTCAGTTCATCAGACCCACTTGTCGCTACACAAAACCTAAACCAACATTTGATCGAGTGTAAGCGACACGGTGCACAAAGGATAAGAGTACCCGATCCCGCTAAAGGAAAGGATGTGTGATGAAGTTTAGGGACTACTCGTCCACACTACGCGTTCCGTATACGGTGTATGCAGACTTTGAATAATTTTTACATACGATGGACACTGCCACCCCTAAACCCAACACTAGTTTTACCGATAAGGTAGCCCATCATCTTCCGTCCGGTTACGCCTATGTAATCGTCGACGAGGAAGGGCAGATTTGTGAAGGTCTTGTAGTCTACCAAGCGAGAACCGATGTTGAAAATATCGTTGAAAAGATGCTGGATGAATTGCTCGGTCACGCCGATAGATTGCACAAAATTATGATTACCGAAAAACCGATGGTGATGACTCCCGAAGACACTGAAACATTTCAAAGGGCTACCGAGTGTTTTCTTTGTCATTGTGAGTTGAACGACGACGACTGTGTACGTCATCACTCGCATACCAGAGGACGGTTTCTCGGTGTATGTCATAACGAGTGCAATTTAAATTGTCAGCGCACCGAGCATATTCCGGTATTTTTTCATAACCTCCGCGGTTACGATAGCCATCATATAGTTCAAGCTTTGGGAAAATATAAGGACGATGTAAAAATAAACTGTATCGCCAACACGTCCGAGCGATTACAATCACTGTCCGTCGGTCCATTGAGCTTCTTGGACTCTTTACAATTTCTTTCGTCGTCGCTCGAAAAACTTGTAGAAAATCTTGTAAAAGATTGTCAGGACAAAGACACCGTATTTAAACATCTCACGAACTGTTACCCGCTACCCGAGAAAAGAGATTGCTTAATCCGTAAAGGCGTTTACCCGTACGAGTACATGACCCATATAAACAAGTTTTTCGAAACCCAACTTCCACCGCAGATGGCATTCTACACTACGCTAAGAGAGAACATAACGGACGATGATTACGTCCACGCTCAAAACGTGTGGGAAACGTTTGACTGCAATACGTTAGGCGATTATCACGATCTTTATGTTCTTAGCGACGTATTATTGTTGGCAGACGTCTTTGAAAATTTCCGAAGTACTTCTATGCAATATTACGGTTTGGACCCCTGTCACTTTTACTCCACCCCCCATTTCACGTGGAATGCCATGTTAAAATTTACCCGACAAAAATTGGAACTGTTGACCGACATAGATATGCATCTGTTTGTTGAAAAAGGTACACGAGGCGGAGTAGCCATGATTTCAAACAGGTACGCCAAGGCGAACAATCCAAACATTCCAGATCAGTATGACCCATCCGAACCCACGTCCTAAGTTCAATATTACGATTGCAACAATCTTTACGAAACAGCCCTGGTTGAGCCCTTACCACACGCTAATTTTAGGTGGTTGAGTACTGAAGAGATTGACAATCTCGATATTAACAGCGTTGACGATCGTGGTGAAAAGGGCTACATCTTGGAAGTGGATCTTCAGTATCCGAAAGAATTGCACGATCGTCACAAGGATTACCCTCTCGCACCAGAACGATTAGTACTAACCGATGATATGTTGTCCCCCTATTTGAAGGACATAAAGAGATGTCCCGTAAAGAATTTAATGACAACATTGTACGACAAACAAAAATACGTTTTACATTACAGAAACCTAAAGTTGTATACTCGACTAGGACTGAAAGTGATAAACGTTCACAGAGTTCTGGGATTCTCTCAGTCGCCTTGGTTAAAACCGTTCATCGACTTCAATACTGAAAAGCGTGCGCAAGCACGAAACAGTTTTGAAAAGGACTTTTTTAAGTTGATGAACAACGCGGTGTACGGCAAGTCCTTGGAAAACGTACGAAACCGAATAGACTTCCAACTGGTCACTAACGAACGTAAACTGGATAAGGTGATTGCGAAACCGAGAGTTAAGGCTTGGTACATCTATAACAAGGATGTCGTCGGGGTAAGTCTGAAGAAAACGGAGATATTCCTCAATCGTCCGATCTACATCGGTTTTACCATAGTGGACATTAGCAAAATGATCATGTACGAATTCCACTATGACTACATGGTGGAAAAGTACGGCCATAATATAAATCTTCTAATGACCGATACGGACAGTCTGATGTATCATATCGTGACCGATAACGTTTACAACGATATTCTTCACGATATCGATCGGTTCGATACTTCAGATTACCCTCACGATCACGCATGTTTTAGTAATACTAATAAGAAACGACTTGGTAAATTCAAAGACGAAATGAATGGAAAAGCTATTCGTGAATTTGTCGGTCTTCGTGCTAAGATGTATAGCATTCTCGACTTTAATAAGAAAGAGAAGAATGTAGCAAAGGGTATTCCTAGAGTATCCTTTGCAAAGGATCTTAGACACGATCTGTACAAAAAAGTATTTTTAATGATTCCGTTACGTACACAAGCGCGTACGGAATCATAAGTACTTTGCACAATATATTTTCTATTAACAAGTCAAAGAAATCACTTTCGCCTTACGACGATAAACGTTACATATTAGAAAATAAAGTCAACACAGTTCCATACGGACATTACAGTATAAACAAAAAGAAACGTAAAATCCCACCCAACAATGACGACAACACTCCGCAAATGAGACCAAGAAGCGTAAACGAAGTGCTCATAGCCCACGGTCATGACTATTGTAGTCCAAGAACCGTAAACGAAACCCTAGTAGCTCAGGACCATGACTATTGTTAAATTTTATTTTATCATGCGGATATATATTGCCTTTCTTTTATTTAAAATAAAACCAGTATGTAATAAATTATTGTAAGTGAAAAAAAATTATATGTAAAAAAATATGAAATAAACGATATATCTAATAATATAAATGACTTTTAAAAAAAACACTAAAAAAAATTATAATTACTTACATCAATTACTGTCGTCTCTCTCTCTCTAATGTGGCGGTAGCCCAATACATCTCGTCGACAGACGGGACAAATTCTGCTGTACCTTGCTAAATTTCGCACACAGTCTTCGCAGTATCAATGACTGCAAACCAACAACTCGACAGTTACCGATTCTGTTAAACAGATTGGACATCTGTCGGTTGATGAGTTTCCATCATTGAACTCAAAAGACTGGCTTGAATTAGCGTCAACCTGTTGTAGAATTCTATTTAGAGTTCTACAATGAGGTCGACGGGATGTCGAACTAACATCCACATCTATGACCTCCGGACGACGACACACCCGAACACGCCGAAGTCGACATTGATGTCTACGACGAACACGATGATTGGTACTACTGCTACTCTGGCCAATATCACCATCGATAATTTCGTGTATTATTTGCAGTTCATTATCTGGTAATGGCGATTGTGGTGGCTGATTGTCATTGTTATTGCTGTTGTTGTCGTCATTGGTGTTCGGATTGAAATCCGTTGCGGACCCATCGGATTCTGCCTCTGGATGGGTAGATGGTGACGTCTCGCCCTCAATATCCCATTCATCAAGTCATTCGACACGTGTTTGACTTCATTGTGGTCATACATATTTCTTAATATGCGATCCTTAATCACAAGTAAGTCTTGAAAGGCGCTCATCAACTCATCTATCTCATGCTGTACTGTATAATATGCCATTGTGAACACTTCTTCAATACGTAATGTTGACATGTAAAATGTTGAAGTCAGAATGATACTTATATATATACAATAAGAAATATTAAGTAAACTGCAATCTTATCAATTTAGTTTATGTACGGTTTTTAATTGCAGTGTCAGCGATAACAAATACGCGGTTACCAATTAATCTTATTAAAATACAATTTTAACTGCAGTGTGAGCGATAACAACTATGGGGTTGATAAAACTTCTTATAACAAATAAATGTAATTATTATCATCAAGAGAGAGAGAGAGAGACATACTGCATTTCATAATAAAGAAATAATTATTGCACATAATAATAAAAAAAAATTATTAAAATAAACTAAATTTAAAGAAATTAAATAAATTAAATTTTATACAACTTATCAGCGGAAGTTGCATTTAGATAAAAATAAATGGAAAATAAAACAGTTTGCATACGATAATTTAATCGCGGTTATAAACTCAACTCTTTGTATAAAATGTATTTTCGGGACTTGCATTCAGATAAAAAGTAATTGGAAAATAAAACAAATTAATTTTTTAAGAGATAAAAAATATTATTCGAAACTTTATTCATTCTTGCGGTAACACTCAATCATAATGGAACGTTCTTTTTATGATAGATTACATACATTTTACAGGGTTACTAGAAACGGCAACAAAAAGATATATACACCGTTATGGCCGCATATGGACAATCCGTTACTTTCCCCCCTGATCTTTGCTATGCATGGGTTCAGGTACGAGGGTATTCATGATATGGTCAGATGTGACCATTGTCGAATACGCTTGTGGAAGTGGGAAGAGACAGACAATCCATATGTCTGTCTCTCTAGTACGTTTTTCGGGTAACCGTTTAAAATGTAAAACGGCCCTTTTCAGGGCCACTCTAAACCCCCCGAATCGATCACACATTAAATCTTTAACCGATCTACACATGTGAAAATCGATTAATGATTTATTATTGTTATCGATACGGCCGGTGCCAAGGCCGGGATATAAGAGTGGTGAGGCGGGTAAAAAAGGAATAAAGAAATAAAGATCCTTTTTCTTCCTATTCCTATCCAAACACACGAAATACGGTTAGTACAACAATGAACGTCAAAGCGTCAATAGCTAAAGAGCTTCACCGACAGGGTCGATGAGACTATCCCACAAGACGTGTCAAACTCAAGAATATTTCTGACCTTTTTCAACCTGACCTTGTAGAAATGGGACCGTACGCTAGATCAAACAAAGGCTATCGATACATATTGACGATGATAAATTGTTTTTGTAAACTAGCATTCGCCGTACCGGTTAAAACTAAAACCGGTACGGAGATCGCTAAAGCCCTCAAACCTATTTTGGATAAACACAAGATGCGGCATTTTCAAACCGATTTGGGTAAAGAGTTCTACAATCCGTCGGTTAAACGACTATTACAGTCGTACAATATAAATCACTATTCCACACATTCGGATAAAAAAGCGTAAACAGTCGAGCGATTTAATCGAAAACTGAAAACGATGATGTGGAGAAAATTTACCAAACGAGGAACCTACAAGTGGTTAGAATTACTACCGAAATTTTTATACTAATAATATTTTTTGCATACTCAGAAAACGGATCATGTGATGGCACCTGACGAAGCGGAACCGAACTCGATAATGATTTTCGACGATGTAGCTTGCGAAAAGCAACATAATATTCGCAAGTACTTTGCGATGGGACGACACAACAACATCGACAGCTTTTATTTGACCCAGACATATTCCAGTGCCGGGTAGCACCTTGTACGAGACAACGAAAATCTCCTTCTTATATTCAAACAAGACAATCTCAACTTACGTCACATATATCAAGATCATGTAAATACCGATATTAAATTCGATCGGTTTAAAAGTCTGTGCGGTGTTGCATAGAGAAAACCTCATGGATTTTTGGTTGTGGATAAGGAGAGCGATATCGACGGTGGACGATATAGAGTAGGCTTTGATGTTTTTGTAAAAGAGATCAGTTGATAGTCGGTAACAATGGCAAGCATACACACCTACGAGGACGGTATACCATACGCTAACGCGATACGTTTTAGGCAAAAACCGCAAAACAAATTGTGTTCCAAATATTTTAGCGACCGTCAGCAGTTTTGCGGTAACTACGTCTGTCGTAAAGTGAACTACTGTGAAAATAAAGACCGACGATGCTGGCGACATGTAAAAAGAATGAATCGTGACTATCCATTGGTCGTTCTCTTGATAATTACTAGCGAAGGCAAGATTTTCAATAAGCGTATATGGTTAAAATTTTTAGAAAATGCGAAAAGTACGAGATGCCTATTGAACTGGTGATCTACGATAAAAACATGTTCAACACAACGGTCCGACACGGTTGGAACTTTATTTCAAGATTTAGACCCTCTCCGCTCGTGTACAAAAAGCCTTTATTGGAACTTCGAAACCGTCATGCATCTATCGACTACACAAAGGTTTACATGCACATGTTGGAATACGGTAGTCGTCTAGAAGGAGCGAGATGTTGTATAGTGATCACGGAACGAACTATTCCGATCAGATTGCCCAAAACGTTGTACCGCTTAGCGTTATCATACGGTAGAAAATGTTTTGTGGACACGGCTTACGGAGTACAATTTACCGACGACGTACCGGAAACATTACCGATAAGACGAGGAGGATTACCGTTCGACATGTGAACAACAGGGCGCAGGCGCTCCTTTCCGGCGAGTTTCTCAACGAAGCGCTACCTACGTTGCGATTATACGCCGATGCGTTCGGATTGACGTACAACGAACGAGGCGAACTGTTTGAAATCCAAAACGAAGATCTGCTGCGAAAATGGTGCAAATATACAGGCGCGAAACCGGACGAATTTTGGACGTTGAATAGCTATCTGTTGCATTTACATTCGGAAGGTGACCGTCATCCGATCAGACGACTTTCCACACGGTACTTGACAAAGGTCCCGCCACGCGATCACTCAACGGTTGTGGATATCCCGCTGTGAGTTGGAAATGAAAAAAGGGCTGTTGTCTTTAAAGACACAAGCACAAAACTGATGATACCGTCTATCGATCAGGGTGTGACGCAATATTACCGCGAATTGTGCAATGCCAATCAATCACCGTCCGGTGAGAATGAATGTTTCGTTAATCGATGTTATACGTTTCCTAAGCAGAACCAAAAAACATGCAGTGTTCTTTAGATCGGTGGAACTAGGATGGTGATGTGAAAGACTGTTTTCCGATCATTCGTAACAACGATGTCGAACAAGAACGAGGTCGATATGCCATCGTCGTCGTCGTCTGCGAAGTTGGTAATGGAAATCGATAGAATACGAGATTCGATTAAACGATTAAACATCGCGCTATTACGCAAGGAATAACGGAATCGGAACAAGTTATGGAAAAGCAGTGTAAGCCTATTGTCGAACCGCTCCGAGAATTTAATTAATCGTTTAAACAAAAGTACGATGTTAAAAAAAACAAGAAGAGAATGCAAAGGGCATGGGTGAAAAGGAGGAGGTGGAAGAGACACCGACGGTTATGATAAGACTCTTTAAAACACCGCCGTCGGAAAAACAGTTCGTCAAACCTGTAGACCCGTTGACACCGTAAACGTTGGGCGATCGTGCAAAACATTTCTTGGATCTGGCCGTAACGGATAAAGGTAAAAAATAGACAACGTCTACGGAGTGAAAAACATTGACGGTCAATGGATGATCGGAACAAAACCACTCCAGTTCAAAGGAAATAAAATAGTTATCGACAACAAGATGCATAGCGGTTCCAAAGGTCTATATCAATTGATTTTTTTGAACGAACCTGTAGATTATACAACCAAAGATTTAAATAATTATAAGAAAATATTACAAACTACTGAGGCGCATAAAAGTCAAAATACCGGTCGCATAATTTCCAGTCGATCGTTAAAGTACAAGAATATTATCAAAAGACTATTTCCTCGAACGCATCTTTCGTCGGAAAGCGGTCATGACGACGAAAGTCCAATAACCGGATCGGGTCTGTTGATGAGAGCGAAGAAAACGGTTAGACCGGATTACGTTTACTGGGACGATCCGAATGAACTGTGCGATAGACTGCGACTTTTATTGGCTTCGAAACGTGCGGGTCATACCGGTCATAATAACGAAATAGTTTCGATCATAGAAGAACTGCAAGAAGGCGGATACATAAAGGAGGGTAGTACAGGGAACTTTTTATTTTAAACAGTCTGAAGATGAGTATCGACAAGTTCGGACGTTCTCGCGTTGGGAGTGCAATCACCCAACCATCACCAACTCGGATTGTCGAAACGTTTGACAAAACCGCCGATGGAGATTTCGATATCAAAAAAAGACGTTTGTGCAACGTCGGATCGCCTGTTAAAGATGATGATGGTATAACAATTGGTCACGTTAAGAAAATGTTCGTAAAATAATACGAATTGAATAATAAATACTTACTGACGGTTTCACCGATGGACAACAAAGCACTCTCCTTTTCAAAGAGGCTATTGGGCGATATCGCCGATCCAATTGAAAAAACAGACGTCGTAACTGTCGACTATTTACGAAAAATCCTTTTCGATAAAAATTAGACAATTAACGCGAGAGGGTGCGTTATCGCAAATGCTGGTGCACCAATTAATAACACGGATCTCACTACAAAGTCATACGTAGACAAAGTGACAAATGGGATTTTAACGAGTAAAAACGGTGTTGTGGATATCCAAAAAAGTGTTATAACAAACGCCATGCCGCCTCAACAGTTGACCGACCTCGCGACCAAAGGATATGTCGATATAATGAGGGATTAATTGAAGGAAGAGTTGGTGGAAGAGTACGTAATGCATAGTGATCTAAATCATGTATTCTTAGCGAAGATTTTTAAAGATGATGACAACGCAGTCAATTATCAAAAAAGCGAATATGTAGAATTGGTGATCCTGTCGAAAAGACGGATGTCGTTACTGTCAACTATTTACGAAAAAAACTTTTCGATGAAAAGCAAATAGTCGACGCTAGAGAATCAGTTATCACTAACGCTGGCATGCCTAAGAATAGCACCGATCTCGCTACAAAGTCCTATGTGGACGATATGGAATTACGTATACAAAAATTACTTAGTACGACTAAGGGTTATATCGATGACACACTATTTAAGTTTTGCAAATTTCTATTAAACATTAACGACAACGCTAACAGAAACTTAAATCAAAAATCGCTTATGCGTATATTAACCGCTGACAATCATCACCGAAGCGATTCTGCCAACACATATCTAAATAGTAAAGATACAAAAAAGAACGAGGATGCGACAAAAAATATTGTGCGTCCTCCGATTGATGATAAGACAATGAAGAATGAGGATGTGAATAAAAATATGATACGTCCCGCGGTCTCGGATCAAAACACAGATAAGATGACAAAGAAAGAGGATGATGTGAATAAGAATATGGTACGATTGCCGAACACGGATCCAATGTAAGATGGTAGAATGTCGTAAACAAGTTCATTGTCTATCCGACATGGCAAGAGTGAGGAGGTCAAAATGTTCTCCCGTTCGAAAGGGTAAGGTGAGAAGAGCTAAACGAATAGCCAGTCTTAAACGAGGTGGTGGACTGTTAACAACTCTAACAGTAGGAGCTGCAGGAGCGTTAGGATCCTATATCGGCGATAAAGCATTAAAAGGTGTCAATAAGGTGGTGGGTACGGTCGTAAACAAAGGGATCGATTTATTACCGATAGAGTTACATATTCCGGGATATCAGTACTGCGGACCGGGAACGAATTTAAAAAAACGATTAAAGAGAAACGATCCCGGTGTAAACAAGTTGGACGCCGCTTGTAAAGAACACGATATCGCATACACAACTTACAGCGATAACGAAAGAAGAGCGGCAGCAGATCGTAAATTAGCCGATAGCGCTTGGGAAAGAGTTAAAGCTAAGGACTCGAGTATCGCGGAAAAGGCTACGGCATTGGCGGTTACAAACGCGATGAAGTTAAAAGCAAAGTTCGGCGGTGGAAGAGTACGAAGACGAAGAAGACGATCAAAAAGGAATAATATAAAACGCCTTGTCGAAATGATGAAACGAAAAGCGGGCGCTGCAAGGCGGGGATTATACCTTAAGCCGTACCCTTTGACCGGATTGGGGATGGACGGTAAAAAAAAACGTCGTCGTCGTCTCCAATAAAGGGAATACCAGTACGACCGCTATCAAACATAGAACTAATGTGGTACGCGAGAAGACTAAATATAGCCGATTTTCGAGGGGTCTTCATGTTGGACGCATTACCCACACAACCGAAGACTAACGAAACTGCGATATTAATCTTGACCGCAGTACCGGTCATGGAACACACTGGGTATGTTATACAAAACATGGACGGACGGTGGACTATTTCGATAGTTTCGGTACTCTGCGTCCACCTAACGAATTGATGCGTTACTTTCCACTCGATTCGATTATAAATTTCAATTATAACGCCAGACAGAGTATAAACACGGTTATCTACGGTCATTTATGTCTTGAATTTCTCAGTCGTGATTCGTCAGCCTACAGGTAAACATGTTCTGCATAAGTGGAAATACGTCGTTCTTACACGCTACATTCTTTCCGCCATTGGATTTGTCTGATGGCGTTGATAAACTTAACCACATACAACTCGATTCCAAATGTCGAAGAGGGAATCAATAACACATTTACTGTTGTACCAAAGAAACCTCAAAAACCGATTAAGCTGACACTAGCGACCGGATCGTACGAAGTGGATGATATCGCCAAACGCTTGAGCGATGAACTCAAAGACAAAAGCAAAATAGATTTACTTATGCGTCCGAATAACAATACGTTAAAATGCGAACTTAAATGCAGTGCCGCGATCGATTTGACATCAACAGATAGTTTGGCACCGCTGTTGGGATTCGAGAAAGCTAATTGACAGCGAATATATGGCACGAGTCATCGAAGCCAGTCGCCATTAACAACGTGAACACCGTACGGGTCGAATGCAATCTTATACGAACGGATCAGAGGGACACGAATTCACGCTAAGCGTACCGCCTGGTTCACAAAATAATCGAATCGCCGAAGAAAATAATCTATCTACCGGTGAATACGAAGAGCTTAGACGATATCGCTATAAAGTTTACCGATCAAGACGGAAAACCGATAAAATTTCGCGGTGAAACCGTTACGGTGAGATTGCATTTACAAAGGAAAACGAAGTAAAAAGGAAAGCCAATACATGGGGTTAATATACAATAGCGGTGGTACTAGTAGCGAAACGACGCACAAACCGATCAGTCGACGTGCAAACACCAAAGCGTTAACATCGCGTAACGTGTTGTTTCTTCGAAAACTTGGTTTTACAGTTTTAGTGAACAGTAATGGCAGCGATAGGAGCGAATATGTTGGACGTAGGTGAAAGTGTTTCGTTCGACAACACGATCACACAGTACGAATATCATACCCATCTACCGTACGCCTCGTCGACTTACAACAACAACGATGAAATCCGGATACCGAAACACCAACAAGATGTGTACACGTTACCGCATAAAAGCTATTTGATGGTCGAAGGGACGTTAACTACTAAAGCAGGCGTCCAAAGAGGCGCCCGATTCCAAGTTGATAGTGACAAAGTTAGCGTGGAAGATTCCGTATGTTCACGTTGCCAATACGATGCGATTGCATTTGGTGAAGGTAGTAGAACGTGATGACTATCAAACGTGATAAGATAAAGCTACAAAATCATTGACGCTCTTCGATATGTGCGAATTGGTAAACGTTCGTCTGTATTTGAATTCGCAGTACTATCCGTACGACAATCTACAGGGAGATGTGAATATGATGTACGAAATGTTCGCCAGCTTTCAGTCCAGTTATTACAACAAAACGGAGGACGAGTGTCCCGCTTACAGTTTGGCGGATTTTAAAGCCAGTGTACCGTTAATAGTTATCGATTTTTCCCGTCAGAATCGCTTAAAACAGGAACCGTAGATGTACGTATCGATTTCGATACCAGACACAATATACCGGCCAAAACGACCGCTTACTCTCTCATTATACATGAAAGCATCGTCACGTACACTCCGCTCACTGGAATAGTGAAAAAAACTTATGTAATGCGGGAGGTATTTAAGATCGATCAATTAGGTAGTGGTGATTGACGGGGAGAGGAAGGTAAAAGGCAAATATTATCAACGTGGCGACGGTTTACAAAATGGCTGATAACATTTAGTGTATTTAAAACGGGTATTGCAGTTGGTATAATCGTAACACTATTACTGGGAGACTTTTCGCATGAATCTTGTACAACAATGAAACCGATACGATGTAGAGTGACTTTTTCTGCGCAATTGCCGGTTAGCATACCGTTAGTATGGTGTAATTCATCGTCCGTGGAGTTATTGTCCATTTTTTACAACGCTACCGTATCACCATCATCATCTTCGAAAAACATGTCTGTCGATGTAGTTAGCAACATCACTACATCATCACCTTCAGAAAAAGCAATAGTGCTACCAAACGTAACGTTAAACGATGATATCAACAAAACCGCATTGAAGAGGAAAACAATAGTGAATGTAAAATCATCATTACCTTCAGCGAAGACAACAGTGTTACCAAAATTAAACGCTACCAAAATCTCATTATCTAACATAACGTTACATGCACATGATGATGATGATGACTATGATGGTCCTCTAAACGAGGAAGAAGAAGAGGTGGAGGAGGTTGCCCCCACCACTTTTACTTTGGAAGTATAAAAAGGTTTAATCCGACTGCGTACACAATTCAGTAGTTGTTGAGCATCCGTCATGGAAGGAGGAGGTCTTTATTCGCCAGACGACGTTCAATCGTTTCTATTCATGAACGAATCTTTACATAACATCGAAAACTATCCTGACGTTACGAAACCGACTGAGAAAAAGGTGAAATCGAAACCAACGAAGATCCGAAAAAGGAGAAATCCACGTAAAAAATCGTATGATAAGCCTTCTTCAGTTGAACAGACGATCACAAAGACCAAGACCAATAAGAAGAAGAAGAAGAAGAACGACACAAAGAAGGCGGATAAGGGGGAGGAGAACGAAAGGATATCCCCCACCAACATTGTGATTCCATAGACATCGTCGGTGGTTACATATCGCCGTTCTCATACACGGATGAGCGATCGTCATGGAAGGAGTTATCGAGTATCACGGCTTTCTCGGCAAACGAGGTGAGTTTATAGTTAAGGAACTTGCTGTTGTCTGTGATGGAAACTATATGATTCTTCATTTTCGATCACCCTACCCAAAGTCCGAGATGACATCTAAATACAGACGGATGGCCGGATGGTTGGAGAGGAATTTTCACAAAATCGATTGGAATTACGGCGAAGTCGTATACAACGACGATATCATGAAGGCGTTATGTTCTCAGTTTGCCACAATACACACCAAAGGGCTGGAGAAAGTCGAATTTTTGCGACGGTTTCATAACGATGTTCGTCAAATACCGGACGGCGCACTGAAACCGAATTCAAACTATATCGTAAATTGTCCGTACCACACGCACAAGGAGAGTGGAAAATGTGCGTTACAAACCGGTTGTTTCTACATGGAGTGGTTAAAGATGTGTAAAAAGCCGTTGGATCTGGTGAGGGAAGCCGACCGATTACGATCGTTTGCGAACACAAACGCGTAAAACAAAAAAGAATTGGCAAAAAACGATTATTACTATTCCTTTAACGAATTGTGTGTAAAATGTTGTTGGTGTAACGAAAGGATGGATGTGCATCACCACTCAACTCGTTGTCAAAACTGCATCAAGGAAAACGTACCGCTTTCGTTTGAACATGTTGTTCCACGTCGAGTACCGCTGTAGAGCTCAGTCTGCTGTAAGATGTTGATGAATCAACATCTTTGGTTAGAGATCTCAATTATTGTTATTGCCTTCCATCTTGGTTTTATGCCAGGAATATTATTTATGCTTGCACTGAATCACTTGCAAACATTTACAAAAAAAAATAAAAAATATAAAAAATATAAAAAAAGATTCGAGTGTTTTACAGTAGGCCTATTGGGGAGAGATTTCACTCATGTAACAAAAAATCTCAACGCGCCACAGTTGCTACCTCGTGGGTGGTGTGGAAACGTAACCGTTTTTTATTTCATTTTGTAAAAATAGCAACCGGGAAATAACAGGAAGTACAGAGTCCATAGCACTGATAAGGTATATATATTTGTCGCTCCGCTCACTGCAACATTCATTTCACAACACAGCTGCACATTAGACGAACATGGGTGAAAGAACATCGACATCATTCGAACTTGCTAAAGCAAGAGTGGCTACCAGTATTAGGAACTTAGTGCGCAATATCACCAGTGTGAAGGGTGCAGACATACCCTTTTTAGAATCGCTTAGTGAGGCATTAAGAAATCTGAAATGTGCAGTAGAACGAGGTGTTATACGGGATGAAGATTTGACCAGTACGCTGCGATGTAAAATATGTCTGAGGGCACGTGTAGGAGCAGCGATACTACCCTGTGGTCACACATTCTGTATAGATTGTGTTCGTTATTTAATTCAACACAACCTTCCATGTGGGATGTGTAGACAAGGAGTGACTGGCTATATAAAAATTTATTTTAACTAATCACCTATCCGTTTTTCCCCAAATGTCCTTTTCAAGACAACAACACACTACACAAACAACACAAAATTACACACACATAGACAAAACAAAAAACACTTTAAACCCCCATACATTAAATTGTAACTAATTATTGTTTTTTAATTTTAAAAAAACTATATTTATTTAAATTTATTGAATGCAGTGGTTCCAAGGCCCGTGACGAAATATGATATTGGATTTATCCACTATCAATTGTGTTACAAATGGTGAGGAGAGTTTTTTACAGTAAACCTATTTTATTTTTTTCCTCTTAAAAGACCTTCCGTTGTGTAATTCCTCCGCAGTTTAGCGATGGATGTTGATATAGCTGCATCGGTGTGGACGATTAGATTTTTTCCGAATCATCGCGTAAGAACGTTGCGTCATCTTATGAAACTTACAATTGCTGCGTTTCCTCACGCAACAAGTATTACCGCAGACATACACCGTTTCAATACGGTTAGAGTGGTTTTCAATTACGACGCCACTTACCCTGAACTTCACGACGGTTTACAAGAATATTTAGACAGTTTAAAAATAGATACTGTAAACGGCTTGTGTAGACATTATATTCATTATAATAGGGAGGGGTAAAGTATAATGATGATGGAGAGGTCTTTCACCGATTCGGTTAACGAATTGAGGTTTATTGCATCGCATATTTGCAAATATTGTTTTATGATGCTTGCCAACCACTCTGTTCACTACGATGATAATGATGAAATACATGCTTTCGATTGTAAGAAATTCGACTACTGCGGACGTGGTCTACCAGAATACTTATGTTCGTGCGAATTGATTATTGAAAACGTGAAAATAATGCACGCTATGGCACGTACAAATAAGTACGAAGTGATATGGGAAAGTCCGTTCGCCTGTACAGTTATCGATCGTAACGAACTCTATCGGTTGTTTTGCAAAATTGTCGTGGAAAGAGGGGGTAAGAAGGTAAATCACACTTGCAATTGCCATTCGAGTGTGAGCACTGTGAATGTTAAGATGGACACCGTAGCATTTATTAACATTTTCAACGATGAATATTCTTTTCTAAAGAAGATACCGTTCAGGAGGATGACCGATCTTGATATCGGTGTGAGCTACGTACTGTTGGAAATGAAAAAAATATTTACTCAATACGGCGAACTCCGTATTTGCGTAATATTGTTCGACAGCGAATCGGATGAACCGGACAGCTTTCAAACCTTATTATCAAAGACGTATACAAACAGATTTACCGACGATGAATTGAACGTTGTAAAAAATCATTCGATGAAATTAACTTATTATGGAAAGAAAAAACTCGCCAACGGTGACGTTGACGAGTTCAACGAGGATATAAAAATAAGTTTGTAAAATTTTGCACGAGTGTTTGTAGGCCTATTGGGGAGAGATATCACTCGCATAAAAAAATCTCAACGCGCTGCAGTTGCTACCTCTTGGGTGGTGTGGAAACGCAACTCGAACAAATGTATTTTTTTGTGGTGGTGGTAAAGGTTTTTAAGAGACTTATAAAATTTCTCTCATCCTCTCACAACGCGAATGTACCTTTACCCGAGAGGCTTTAAATTCTTAAATGTACATAATCTTAATTTTGTCTAACAGTCTTTTTTGCTTTACTCTTTTTTTTCTTTATAGGTCTTCGGTGTTCATTATTATTATTATTGTTTATTAAAGTTTGTAAATGCTGAAAAATCTCACCAATATTTGGATCGATATTTTCTTTATTATCACACTCTATTTTGTACAATATAAATTGCTCGTCGGTAGCAAGATCCATTGTGCATAGCGTTCAGTGCACCGTCTCTCTTTTAAATACTTGCTAACGAGTTTGTGGTTGATTTGTGATTACTGTTTTATAAGGAAAATATAATTTTTAATTGGCACGACCGAATACAAGTTCTAGATAAGCAATTTCAAACTTGTTCGTATGCGGTTAATTGGAAAGAAAAAAAATATTTTTAATTATTTATCACGTTGATAAGAAAAAAAATAATTGGCTCAACCGGATGTGGATAGTAGATAAGAACTAAAATAAATAAGATTCGTGGAATTATTTATCGTGACGATAAGAATAAAAAATTATTTTTAATTATTTATAGCGTTGATAAGAAATAATTGGCTCGACCGGATGTGGTTAGTAGATAATAACTTAAAATAAATACGAATCGTGGAATTATTTATCTGACGATAAGAATAAAAATAATTTATGGCTTTGATAAGAAAAAATAATTGGCTCAACCGGATGTTGTTAGTTGATAAGAAATTAAAATAAATATTAGTTGTCGATTCTTGGAATACCGAATGCGGATGTCGATAAGCAGATGCGTGGGTATAAATAGCCATTCGTAATCGCCCTAGCCTCATTCTAAAGCTAACTCTTGGACAAACAACATTATCATGACTGACGGCAAGAGAAAAGATTTTATTCATTAATTGAATAAGCGACTTGTTGCTACCAACTTCGAAACAAAAAGCGTTGGTGATCTCACTATCGGTAAACCTTATGAAATTATATGGTTAAGGAAAATCGCTACACGTTATGGGAAGAGCATAGTATGTCGTTTACGAGATGGCGAAGAAGAACAACCATTTAACGTTTATTTACCAAGACGTTTTACCGAAACGCTTAATGAGAATGAATTAGAAACAATGGTATCTATGAAATTAAAACTCGTATATAAAGGACTAATTGGTAAAGCTTTCGATGTAGCATTCGAATAATGATTAACAGGTAGCTATTTAAACCGTCCTCTTCAGGACAACAACACATTAAACAAACAACAGAAAATTACACATACATACACAAAACAAAAAACACTTTAAACCCCCATTCAATAAAAACTGTAATTAACTATTGTTTTTTTAAAATGTTTTCTTTTAAAGAAAACAAGATAGAAAACGATATTTAGTTACGTTTTTTGAATGCAGTGGTTCCAAGCCCTGCGACACGATCTGGTAATAGATTTATCTACTATGGGATTATGTTGCAAATGGTGAGGAGAGTGTTTAACAAAAAACGGATTTAGTTCTGTTTTTAAAACTTCTCGCGAGGAGCGTCTTAGTCGTCTGCTAACGGCAATAAGTTTATTTGTGCTTAAGCATTCGGCGTGAACAGTTGAACATCGGGAAAATGAATATTTTATTGTGTGTACAGCTTTTGTGTTACATTATAATTACTGTAGAGTGTCTCAATTCGTTATTCTACGAAATGTATATGCAAACGTTAGCTTTTCGGTGTAAAATACCGCAACAAAGATCCGTGCCGGTAATGAGTCTTTCGAAAGATTTAAATTCTCAAAGATTTACTTTCAGACCGGTTTATGTCGTTCTACATCGTTGTGATATAGGTTCGGGTTGTTGTCATCAGAGTCCTGAATTCGTATGCCAACCAGATGTTAATGGTATCGAAAAAGTGATAGTCGAAATTAACATAACAGAACAGTTTATTAATAACACTTTGAAAATGTACCATAGAAAAATTTTAGCTTCAAATCATACAAAATGCACTTGTCAGGATATCACCATACCTATCAGATGAATTTTTTCGAATTGTGGAGGGGAGGTTGTGACATTCTGATTCGTTGATAGCAGGGTGTGGTAGTTGTGGTGGTGGGGAGGAGCTTATAAATAACGTGTAACTGAGTGAAGCAGTTTACGGCGAACATGTAAATTATGCGACCCGGAGGGCTAAGGCCGCCAGAGCCTCGCTATACCCAGTGCTGAACAGTGCCAGCCCGTACCCACTGGCAACTAAGCTCCTCATTTTTCGGCTATACGTACTGCCGATTCTAACATATGCTTACCCGGCATGGGGGGCAGTGTTGAGCTCCTCGCTTCAAAAGAAGATCGAGGCCGTCCAAAACATCGCGTTGCGGACGATCTTTGGAGCTCCGTGGTTCGTCAGGAACGCCACTCTCCGATCTGATGCGAGATTTCAATCCGTGTCCGAGGTGGGGGTGGCGCAGGCGCGCAGACTGTTCGGGAGAGCGGCTGTGTCCGAACACAGTCATCTTCGGGACATCTGCCGAGAGGACCCAACTCCGACAGTTGTAAGGAAGCGGCCTCACGCCGTACTGGACGAACCACCGTGATGGTGCGGTGCGGTAGCCGAAAATCGACAAACCAGGCTTAGGGGCCTCCATATCGCATGAGCCATAAACGGAATAGTGCGTCAGACGCGTTTCCGGGGTCGCGAGTGAAAAGTTTTCGCGAGTTATATAGTTTGAAGACGTCAAACACGGTAAGTCGCGCATAAAACAAAAACGCGGTCTAAATTTAAAAAAAAAAAACTTACAGTAAGACAAAATATCCCAGCAATTGCGACTCCTCCGGAAAAGGGGACGCATTGCTCCCTCCTTATAACTAGTGCCCCGTTGTGGCGTATTCCTGCTAGCCTATTAAAGAGTTAGCACCGAAAGGACTTCAGTGGACGGTCTGAAGGGGAATTACGTCGGGAGGACAGGCTTTATAAGCCTAGCCTTCCGCGGTCGGCCCATGAAATGGGTTCGATAACGCTGGTTTAACAACGGATTGGAATGCAATTAAATCCGTCTTAAATTCACTAAAATAATAATAGACAAAACTTGAAAAATTAGATCCGAGATTAAAAAAAAAAAATAACCCTTTTAAAAACAAGCCCGATTAGAATGATCCAGCAGCAAGGGACTCTGTCCAGGTTCTGCGATAAAGTAGGGAGTAATAGACTCCTGCCAACTTTGCATTCCATTCCATTCCCCGAAGCAGTTTATTCGTTGAGAAACGTTCGAGGTGTAAACATGAATCAGTTTAGTGAAGAAGATGTATGCGTGCGCGTCGGTGACCATCATCTGACGCCTATGTGTTTTAAATTAAGACACAGGTACGTATATATTGTCGATTTATCTGAACATGATTTCGATAAAAACGGTGATAACTTGACCATAAGAGTGGGTTAAATGATGATGATTTCGGATATGGACGAAAATATTATTGCGAATTTGAATGCGGTGAACAAGCTATCGCACTTATTCACAGCAAAGAAGTACTGTTTTCTGGATTCTACGGTGACGACGGTAACGTAAAGGCGTTCAAATTAAATCGTTCGTCGAATATGAAGTTGAATGCGACGGTGTTAAAAAATCTCAATACGTCGCATCGAAAACATAACGTACTCGCTGTAAACGTGTTTGCTGCAAATGAAAAGAAGAAGAGTAGCCGCTAATGTGGCGTCGGACGGTGGACTTTCCTTCAAGACGCACGATGAGGTTGATTGCTCTTCCGATGGTTGTGACAATGATACCCAACCGCTGAAGGTCGCGTACGACACGGATGAAAATTCAAAATTCGATTACGTTAAAACCAATCGATATATGACAGGACGTCATATCGCTTCTCTTTATTTTATTTTATACAAGAATACGAAACGCAAAGAAGAGGATAAAGAAAACCGTCAACGATCGTCTGCACGAATTTTTTAATTTCTACGATGTTTAAATAAGTCCTTTTAAGGACTACAACACATTACACAATCAACACAAAATTACACACATACACAAAACAAAAAACACTTTAAACCCTCACACAATAAATTGTAACTAACTATTGTTGTTTTTTTTTAAAAAAACGATATTTAATTACGTTTATTGAATGCAGTGGTTCCAAGGCCCGCGACATGATGTGGTAATAGATTTATCTACCTTCGGATTATTTTGCAAATGGTGAGGAGAGTGTTTAAATATTTTTTTATTTATACAACTTATGTATGCGAAACATTTTTTTCATGTTACTTCATGGTATTTCTTTACAAGACCATGATGCGATAAACATCAAACGTAAATGATGGATACTGGTAGACTTGCAATTGTTTCGCATACATACATGAAAGTTAACGGTTGTTTTTCAGATAGATCTGTTGTGCAAGTTTATCTGTATCCATCGTTTGCGTTTGATGTCTATCGTATCGCGGTCTTGTAAAGACATATCATGAAGATACTTTTTGTAGATGAGTGTTTTGTAGGCCTACTGGGGAGAGATCACTCTAAAAAAAATCGCAATGCGCCGCGGTTGCTACCTTTTGGGTGGTGTGGAAATGCGACCATTTTTTTATACACAGAATACAAGTCTCTCTTTATTTTTATTCGGAGTAATTTTTATAATATCCAACTTAATTTTTAGCTTATATTTTAAATCATTTGTACGAGTGTTTTGTAGGCCTATCGGGGAGAGATTTCACTCTAAAAAAAATCTCATCGCACCACGGTTGCTACCTCTTGGGTGGTGTGGAAATGCAACAAATTTTTTCACTTATATACACACACAACTGGATTTAACCGGTTACAACAACTCAAGACACTTTTGTATTAGTGACCCGATAATTATAAATTTAAGTTACGTACTAAATGAAGTCCTGCGAAAAGTTTTTCAATGATGTTTAAATAACCGAAATTTTTACTGACAATCTGAAATAGATTTATCCTAAAAAGTAGATGAGATATCTTTAATCCAGGATAATAGTAGAACAGGTGTGCATATCAATATGACCTACAACCTAGGAATGTCAGCCAATGGTCAGAATCAACCAACATCCTAGACATAGAAAAACACATTTTTCCTCTTTGACTACCAGTAATGTACAGTACAGGCTATACTGCTAAATACACAGTATTAACTTGCGATATCTTACGAAACGCAACCGTAACCCAAGTGGAAAATATCGTGCCGATGGGTGAATGGCTCTACGTAATGAGTCTCGAACGATGTCCTCTGGGCACCAGTGCGAACCCAGTTGTATTTAGCTCTAGCTCCAGTACGCGTGCGCTCTGCTGGAGTGGTCCGTCATATCACTGGTACTCGTGGGACCAAAATTTCAGTTCCAACAATAAATCCTATGATGGTTGGTGGTCCATCTGAAAAACCACCATTTTTAGTCTAGTGAAAAGGCCTCGGTCAGCTTTCTCCGACGAGGATAATGTTGCTGCAGAAGAGAATATAATAAATCCTAATGTCAAATATAAGAATGTTCGTTTTGGTGTTCTTCGGAATAATCAGGAGGGTGGCTCGCTTCAAAAGGTCTCACCTTTCCTGATTAACAAATCTGTAACCGGTTCTATTGGCTCTCCAAAGAACATAAGACCCTAAATACCAGCCGGGGAGTAATTTTTTGCCGCGACCTTCTGGAAATGGATATAAACGAAATTGCTGATGAACTTCATGCTCAAGATGTTGTAGAAGTGAAGCGTATAATGAAAAGGCAGAACGGAATGGAAAAACCAACACCTTCTCTTACACTGACGTTCAATCATCCAGTCCCACCGGAAAAAATAAAAATTGGTATTCTTTCAGTTCGAATACGACCTTTCATTCCCAACCCTCGACGATGTTTCAAATGCCAAGGGTATGGTCACACGACAATATCTTGCTCAAACGAGGTATGTTGTAGATGTGCTAAAGAAGGACACAATGATACTAACTGCCAAGAAGATGAAAAATGTGCTAATGGCAGTGGTTCGCATACAGCTCGCTCTCGAGATTGCCCAACTTTTAAGAAAGAAAAGGCAATTCTCAGAATCTCTACCGAGCAGAAACTATCTTTTCCGGCGGCACGCAGAGAATATAAAAAAACTATTAACTCAACCTGGTCAAACCAGACGTATCTTTTGCTGCCGCTACATCACAACAAGCTCCTACAAATTTAAGTAATCAGCCATGCGGATCTTGCAGTGAGCTAAAAAAACTTGTTCAGATGTTATCTGATCAAGTTGCCTCAGTAACAGCCACTATTTCAGAGCTGACAAAGATAAACAAAAGGTCTTTGGTTGCAGTTAGTGAATCCAACAGTGTGATCCCTATGAAAGTTCCTGTTCCCAAAGTTTTACCGGTACGGACAGGGATAATCACAGCTGGCGGTGGTAAGCCATCTAATAATCTCCCTGTTAAGGGAACCCACGTAACCACCCCATCTGGGATGTCATCTGCGGCATCCCATTTTACTAAATCTCCTCCACCATCACCTCATATACTGAGGATATGGTTGAAGAAACACCCGACCCCAGGCCATCGAAGTTCTTTAAAACAAAAAATACAAAAAAGAAAAACCGAATCAGGTACAATTAATTATTTATACATTCCTGAATTTATTTATCTCTACCTATGAACATTATTCAGTGGAGCGTTAAAGATCTTAGGTCCTGCATTGAAGATATTAGAGTATTGGTGCACGCATATGAACCACTAATCATGTGTTTCCAAGAAACACATCTTCTACATGATCCAACAACACTCAGAGGGTACTTCTGTGAGAGATACGACTGTCTAGTAGACATTAGACTGGTGGAGTGGCTATTTTCATGAAGAATGGTGTGTCTGCTACAAGGATTCAACTAACCACTCTCATTCCTGCTGTTGCAGTAAAATGTCTCTATCCTCTTCAAATTGCATATCTGCAATTTGTATCTCTCACAGAACTCTGAGTTCAGTGTCAAATTTCCTCACGCAAATACCATCTCCATCGTTAATAGTAGGAGACTTCAATGCCCACCATATTTCCTGGGGCTTAACCTTCTGCTCCACTCGAGGAAATAAGATAAACAGAGTGCGACAAGACTTGGACCTTTGACTACTGAATAATGGATCACACACATTCATGTCTTTATCATCTGGTACTGTATCTAACATAGATCTCTCCATATGGTCACCGAATTTACTCCCTCATCTTAATTGGTCTGTTTATGATGACTTTCATGGCAGTGATCACAGACCAATTATTATTGGTTTCGGTATAGACCGCGAGGTGAAAATAAGGCCACGGAGATGGATTGTTGAAAAGGCGGATTGGAATGGATACCATAAAGCCTTCCATTCACAGTATGACGATGATGCGAACATCCTTGACCACCTTCCTCTTTTACGTCCATGATACTTGAGAATGCCAGCAGATATATCCCACAAACATCAGGTAATCCTAGACGTCCTTCCGTTCCATGGTGGAATGATGATTGCAAAAAGGCTATTAGGAATCGATGGCAGGCACTACGCAAATTTAATCGTAGGCCTAAACTGAACATCCAAATTTATACCGCAGGGCTAGAGCGGTATGCCGTCGAGTATTCTTGGACGCTAAGAGGAAGTCTTGGACAAAATAAGTGAACACTATCTCACGCATTACTCCCACGTCTACTGTGTGGAAAAAAATCCGTGCAATTTTCGGATCACCGAAACAATTTATTCTCAGTCTTATTGATGAAGGAGAACTCCTTTCATCATCTTCGGCTGTGGCAAATACTTTAGCAAAATCTTTCCGCTCGTGTCTCTCACTTCGTCATATAATAAAGATTTTCAAAGGTACAAGATCAGATAAAAGTATTATCGTTAAACACTGGTGATTCGGTTGGTGAATTAAACGCCCCACTCGTATTTAAGGAATTGTCACACGCACTAAAAACTCAGTGACAGTTCCTCTGGACCGGACAACATTGCCCTTGGTATGTTTTCACACCTTCCTAATTCGGCACTACAACATCTTTTGAAAATTTACAATGGTTTATTCTCCGAACAAGTCTTTCTACCCGACTGGTCAGAAGCATTTATTATACCAGTACTAAAACCTGGTAAAGACAAAACCAACCCCTCAAGCTACCGCCCTGTTTCTTTAACAACCGTTTTGTGCAAAGTAATGGAGAGAATGGTAAACCGCAAGTTTACATGGTACTTGGAGAGACGGCTTTCTATCTTCAGAACAGTGTGGTTTCCGACAAGGACGATCTTCCATTGACCATTTGGTGTCAATGGAAACAGCCATACAAAACGCTTTCCTAAACCGCCAGCACCTTGTCGCTATCTTCTTTGATATAAAAGAAGGCGTACGACACGGCCTGGCAACGTGGTATTCTTAACACCCTCGAGGAATGGGGAATCAAGGGCAATATGCTTACTTTTATCCGGGGATTGTTAAATAACCGAACGTTTCGTGTTCGTGTGAACGATTCGTTCTAAGATAGTGTCATCTTGGAGAATGGAGTGCCTCAAAGTAGTGTATTAAGTGCCACCTTATTTTCTGTAGCCATAAACAGCATTAACAATTGTGTGCAGGCTCCTGTTTCATGTTCTCTATTTGTCGACGATTTTGCTATTTACATTGCGACCCGTTCAACACCCACAACAGACTTCTACAGAACACTATATCTCACCTTAAAGCTTGGTCCAGGGTTACCGGTTTCACATTTTTATCAGACAAAACAAAAGGTGTAGTCTTTTCTCGGCTACGAAACCCTTCTATTCCGCAAGTTTTTCTGAACGAAGAGCTTATTGCTATCTCTCCTTACGTCAAGTTTTTAGGTTTATTTTTTGAGAGCAGTCTTACTTGGGTCAAACATATAAAAGAATTAAAAGCAAAATGTTCCAAACTGTTAGATATAATGCGAGTCCTTAGTAACACCAATTGGGGAGCCGATCGGTCATGTATGATACGGTTTTATTATTCCTTTGTTCGTTCCCGTTTAGATTATGGTTGTGTCGCCTACCCTTCAGCTCGTCGTACCGTGCTTAAAATCGTGGCTGGTGTACATCATGCTTTCCTTCGGCTTCCCACAGGCGCATTTAGATCAAGCCCTGTCCCAAGCTTACTTGTAGACTGTGGTGAACCATCACTTTGGGAAAGACGAGACCAGCTTTTATTATCTTATTTTTCTCGTCTCAAAGGATAGCCAGATCACCCGTCTTTTGACTCAGTCCTTAGAAATCCTAATTTAGGAAGATATGAGAACCAACCACACTGTACCTGTAAGTGTCCGTACCCGACGTCTACTGCAAAATATAAATATTGACACACCGTCTTTCTTTCCAATGTGTCCATGAGTATATCCTCCGTGGAGCATAAACCTTATAAATTTTACGTTTCATACAATAAACAATCAACACTACTTACTGTCTTCCAGCAAATGTTTCAGTGTGTTCTCTCCAAGATGAACCCAGACGCGGTGGTATACACTGATGGATCGAAACAGAACGATACCGTTGGCTGTACATTTGTTGTCAATGATAGAACTTATATGTTTGGTCTACCTGGTATGCGAATGTGTTTACCGCTGAACTATACGCTATAAATAAAGCTCTAAATATCATTAACCCTAAGTATAGAAAAATCCTTATTTGCAGTGACTCGTGTAGTGCCCTCTAAGCCTTAGAAAAATTTTATTCCAGACATCCTATCGTCATCGAAATTTACAACGCAATCGCTGAGTTGAATAATCGCAACACAGAAGTAAGTTTTTGCTAGGTTCCTAGGCACGTAGGGATTCCGGGTAATGAACATGCAGATTCCGCTACCAAAGAATTGTAAATTTCATTTCTGAATATTCGTTTCATATTTTATTTGCCATAAAATATGAATATTTTTTTGAAAGCTGTATTATATTTTTTTTCAAAGATCAAATATTTTTCCTGAATTTATAATAATTTCATTATCAAATGCTGGCTAATCGTTCAATTCTTCATCTGGAAATCTACTCTCTAAGTGCAAGAATACACGTTCAATAAATCGAATTAAGCTGATGTATCAATATAATTAACAAGTTCCAATAATATTTCTCTTACAGTGTCACTCTAAAATATTTTGTGTCCCAAATATTGAATTTTTAGTTTGTCAATTTTATTTTTACATATCAATGAACATCAATAATTGTTAAATCACTTTTTTGTAGATATTTTCACAAGGAAGTAAGCTCATCTAATACATCTTTCTGAGCTAATATTGCTACCCGATATTGTGAATTAGAATTTTTTCACAATATTTACAAAATGGGGTCATTGCATTCTGCTATCTGACTTTTACAATACTCAATTAATGTATCATAATTTTTTATTAAAGCACAAACTGTGAAATACTTGGATAACCATCTAACTTCATTTAATGGTTTAAATGATACATCATGCTCTAACACTTGAGCTAATCCTTCAAAATGTTTCTTTTTGATACTAGATCGGTGAAATATAGTGTACACAGTTCTAATTAAATTTTCTGTATCCTGCATAATAGATACATTTTTCCCTGCATCGTCTAATCCTAAATCTTCCCTATACACATTATTGTAGTTAAATGTGATAATTCTCTTTTGAGAATTGCTGCTACCCCATTTTTCTTTGCGAGCATAACATTGGCTCCATCACCTGAAACATTACAATATTTTGAATGTCCAAATCATTTTCATAATAAAATTACTTAATTTTGTCTACAATACTATCGAAATTTTTCAGTTCCACTATGCCTTCAAATACAGTTTTATATACGTTTCATTATCAACGCGATAACTAAAATACAAAGTTACCACTTTTTGAACAGAAATATCAGTGCTTTCATTTACAGTTAAGAGTATGTAAGACAGATTTTCTCACTTCATTAAATACATTTTTTTATAAATGTAGAGCTTTTCAACAAATCCAAACGTATAATTTTAGTTTCTCCAGTTTGGAGGTAGTTTAATAAATTTTTTCTTGTATTGATGTATGTAAAGAACGGAATTAATTGATGCATTGATTTTTATTGTCAATATCACGTTCTCAATTAGAATCTTCACCAAATCGTAATCTGATTTTGTACGTTCTGGTTTTTATTTCTTAAATTGATGTTCTTCAGCAGTTTCAATTAGAATTTTTAAAATTTCACCTTTTTCAAATGTTTCAATTGATAATGCTTCTGTAATATAATTTTTTAATTAAATGCCACTTAGAATAATCTAATTTCCATGAATCCCACGTTTTTCACGGACTAAATTCTAACGGAGATTTTGCTTCCGCACAAAGGGTACATATAACATTTTCAGTTTCTTCATCGTATCGAAAAATATCATTTAATTTTACAGTTTCTTTTTTATCTGAAGATGGGGTTTCAATTTCTTCTAATATTGAAAGCCAAATATTCGGAAGTATTTGCTTATTTACTTTCGATTCTTCGTTTACACAGTTTTATCGACTGTTTAACGACAAATTATCAATATAATTATTCGTACAATACAAATATAACTTTAAAACAAGTAATAAAACTAAGTACTGCTGTATTTTTCCACTAGACCTTTGGAGCGAAATATAAAATCCAAATTTAGATTAATGACCACACTACACTTGTACGCGTTGATTAATTTGTAACCGACTCATATATCCAAGGCAAGTAAATATTACAAGACATGTTCATGCGTACCTAATTGTCAGTATTTTTTTAACGTCATTTACTTATATCGCACGCGATATACTGCGCGTGCGATATAACACAGCGTTGTTGTTCGGTCAAGCAGTGGCGTGCGTAATTTTTTTTTTTTTAATCTATGCGCGTAGTAAAATATTCTTCGGTTATCTAATATGAATCGACTATGTATTCCTTGTCGTGACATTATTTGTGTACAACGGATGCTCTTTGCATAATGTTTACTTATACTAAACAACTGAATAGAATGTTTTTATCGTGAATAATAGTTATAAGCTCTCGTAACAAAGTCACAGTGTATGCTACTTCGTAGTCTCAACTAAACATATC